>NC_142679.1:21205436-21402936 GCF_964200805.1 Pocillopora damicornis
TACTGTTCAGGTTCATAATCACATTGTGGCATTTCCAGTCCTGGATCAAGAGGTGCCGTCTTTTGCAGTAGAGGTCCTAGGAACCCAAACAAATATTTGTTACTGTCATTGTTCTTAAATCTCAAAATGAAACTTTCTGTGCTGTTTGATTTAATTTCACATATTGTTTGACTTGCAATTTGCTTCAGTTCAGAGTCACTAGACTCACAGATAAACAAAACCTTGCATTGAAATTCAAACCAATGAAAAAACAGTGCCACAATACATGACTTGTATGCATACCTGAAGGTCACTCTCTTAAATTAAAATAAGCCCATGTTATACCAGGGAGTGACTCTCTATTGTAGCAATGAAACAGCTAGAATTACCTTAATAATTTCAAAAGTTCAAATACCGGGTACAGACATCCCTTGAATCAAGTTTATATGGACAATTGACAAAATATAAAACGAAATTTTGTGATTCCTTGAAGCTTTTAATTTGACTGAAGCAGTCCCTGCCAGCCTTAATCACTAGTAAATGTATCATGACATACCAAAATGGACTCCTCTTAGTCTGTGCCATTAGCAAATAAAGGACAATGTTTGTGTTATGGGTGTAAGTGACCGTTGGGGTCATCCAATTTTGTTAAACACTTGTATGATTGTATGATTACAGACTGCACTCAGTCCTGTCACCATTATTAATATAGGACCATCATGCTTGTAACTGAACATTGTAAATGGACAATATTGGCATCATGCTTCTACATATAGAATTGGACAGTACACGTCGTATGTGCGCTGTTGCCGCTAATTTAGCCAATTGAACGGTTGTTTCATTTATGGAATAGCATGCTCAATGGCTTGTTTACATGTCAAATTTTGACATAGTTTTGATTAACTGTTGATAAGACGTCCAATTCTGTCTGTAGTCTTACTCGTGATTGATAAATCGGTCGTCTGCCGCTTCACAGTCATCGAATGATCATTCATATATCACAGACCGAACTAAACTCCACTAAATCATATCACCATTACTAATCTGCTTTAATTTCGCTCTCTCTCTCCCATCTCTGCCGATTCGGTAGTGCAATTACGATGTTTTTCTCTAGAATCAAAGGCTTGCGAGGACCACCGATGACCGAAACTTCCCTTTAAAGTAAGCGCCTAATTTTGAATTTGATTTCAGCTCTAGTGCTTTAACAACAACTGCGCATATACAAGGACTTTACCAAGCTTTCGTTGCATACGAAGTTTCTATGAGCCCAAGAGTTAGTTTTAAACTCATCTCTGTCAACAATTTTCCTCTAATACGTTCGATCTTGTAAGGAATTGTGACTGCCGAACCCCAAGAGGTTGTGCACGTCTAGCCAACCTTCAACCAGTCTGGGCAAAAAATATTGGTTCACCGGAATTGATCCGTAAAAAAAAGCATAGAACTATACCTGAAGAAGCAGCGAAGCCTCTTTGAACATTCTGAAGCCCGAAAAACGCCGCACGCCAGCCTCTCTGGCTCAAAACTAGACGCTTTGAAAACATATTCCGCTCACAGATTTGTTCGAAAATAAAAAGGACGAAGTCGTGTAATTTGCGTGAACAAGCCTCGTTTTCAGGGTCCTTTGAGAGGAGCTTCGATGGAGACCGTTCAGTTCATCCGCTGAAACTTTGTCGCGAGAGTCGTCTCGAGACAAATTTTGTATGAAATAATTGTGCATTCCCTCCACAGACATAGAAGTCCGATAAGATCATAAGAAAAGATACGCTTCGGAAGGCAGATGGATTTGCTTGTTTAATTCTACTACCGTTATTCAGGTCTTATCAGTCACTTCGGTAACTTTTTGTAGTTCAACTTAGTAGTGATGGGTATATGTATATCCCTTAACTGGACCCCCCCCCCCCCTCACACACACACACACACACACACACACACACACGCACACACACACACACACACACCCCACACCCCACACCCCACACCCCACACCCCACACCCCACACCCCACACCCCACACCCCACATCCCACACCCCACACCCCACACCCCACACGCCCACGCTCCTCCTTCACACGCCCCATAACACATTTTTGTCACTCACCTTGACAATTTCACAGCATGAGCATCAATTTGAGCCCTATTTTAACAAAATAGAACGAGTGGTCAGTAGCTTTCCTAAGCCGTGTAGCACTCAATAGCCTGTAACTAGGCGCTTATTATCACCGCTTCGGCACAAGCGTAAAGCGTTTGATCGCCCGCGGGGAATTATGAGCGGCGTTGAGTTACTCGAATCGGCGAGCGCAAGAGGTCTGCGAGAGGTCTGGCACTGAAGTTCAAGCGCAACTTCGCGTGTAGTGCACAAAGAATTTTAATAGCCACACTCATTCACCTACCATTACAGTGATCTAGGAAAGCCAAGAGCTATGCTCTTCTACGTTACTTTCACTTGTGGCCCTCATCATTTATCACTCACATTAGCAAGAGAACCTCAATAAAACTCAAGAGTCAATGTAGAGTCAACAAAACCGCTAAAAAATGAAAAAAATGCTATCAACAGGTCGGACCTGATCTTCGCACAAAAGACTTCTTGCTTCATGCTTTTTGCACGTTTTAATGCTGTGAAAGATACTTACACTCTTAATAAAAGTGTAGGTTTATTTTTCATGCATGTATCCCTACTTATAACTACTGAATTTGAGTTATCTTTTTTTTTTTCCGCCTCCTTTGAGTTCGGAACACGAAATGTATTTAGTAAGCACCTCGCGGTGTATTTTTCACCAGATTTTGTTTGTATGGTACAAAATTTTTACCAACGGTCCTTACCAAACAAGGCTTTTCTGTTGTTTTCTTTTTTGTTTTGTTTTGTTTTGTTTTGTTTTTTTGGTTAAAAGATTGTCTATAAAATACATTGGTTGTTTGGACAATCTACCCTTTTAAATCTCGATTAAAAATAGAGGTGGTAGCCTCAAATACGTCTAGACTAAATATGACAGAGAATGATTATTACATATGTACATTTGTATCAAACAAAGTGAAAAATACTTAAACGTTCCTAAAATGTACTTTCAACAAAAAATATCTCGCATTTCCTCACGCGCTATGTTTTCCTATTTTTGTGAAGATTGTTTATAGGTAACTGAATTTCGATTTAAAGGTTCTTTTTTGAAGTTCCGATATGAATATCAGTGTCTTCTGAAACCTCGATGCTCCGAGTCTCGCTTGGGTCGTTTAACTCTTGACTCTTCCGATTTCCGTTCAGCATCGGCAAAAGGATAACCTTTATTACCCGATCTTAGGGAATGTGTTTCCATACGTGGCGACATAACCGACCACGACCGTGGCCGTCTCTGATCTTCCTCCTCTCGACGGTATCTTTCAGATCTTGTAACTTTATCAAGTTGCTTTCTGTTACTTTGATGAAACTGTGGCGATGGGTGCCGGTGATCATCACGAGTGCTAGTTCTACCAAGATGAAGTCGCGTCTCAGTTCCAATGGCACGTTCGGTATCATTTCTATAGGCCACGCTTGACGCGTGATGTTCTCTTTTGAAATCTCCTCTTTGGGACGATTCTCTTTTTGGGCGGCGCCCCTCATCAGGTGTGTCATGCGACAACACCTGCGTTGCTTTTCCGCGATCGCGGTCGTCATACGACCTCCGCGCCGTGGGGTGGGATAAATTCCTTCGTTGTATGTTCTCATGATAGTCCGACTTTCCAGACTCCGTTGTTCTTGGCCAAGATTCTTCAAGTCGTTTACGCATATCCTTCATTCCTTCCTTTCGATCTTTATTTTGACTTTCGTCCTCCATTTTTCTTTTCTGGCCTTTGCTTTGCCGTTGGTCACAAAGACTCGCAAAATAATCTTCCATCTCATTCAAGTACCAATCAGGCAAGAAAGTGCTCTGTGTGTCACGCAACGCGCTCACCGTCACGCCATTAGCAGGCGCGTTTGGATCCCACTGAAAGGTATAGACAGCCATGGTGTCCTCTTCGAACACGATGTCTTTCATCCAAGAGAGCACATCACTCAAGAACATCAAACACCCATCTTTGTCGAGATTTTCATGCCCAACCTCATCAGGTATCTCGTCAGTTCTCACGTGCTGGATACGTTTCACGTGACCATCGTAGTCTCGGATACCGTACACAATAAGCGGCGTTCCTGAAATGATTGATTGACACCACCAGGGTACTAGTCTCTTTCGTTTAAACGCCCAAGTAGCCCGCACAATATTTTCGGTCGTAACTTTGAGTTCAACGTAGTCTGGAATTTGAAGCTCATCCAGAGCCTGAAAAATCAAGCGGAAGAGTAAAGTTTAGTAATGTTTTCTTGTCACTTCAGATCTTCGCAAACAGTCGAAACTTAGTCGAAACAGAAGTATACGCTCAAAGAATTTCTTTGATGAAATTTAATCGACGTGGGGCATAATTCTCTCAAGTATCTGCGCAGTTAACAATAAAACTGCTCCACCCAGAAATCAAGTGTATGTTCTGTCCATTTAAACGGGTCGAGCTCGACGTTTCATGTCCGATTTTCGTCAATCTCTGGGCCCTGCAGTGATACTGCAGGGTCCAGAGTGTCTTCTCAAGTTAGTTTGTAAAAATATCTAAAGTTTGGAAAGTGGTGTAAGGCGTTCCTTTCCTAATTAATCGGAACCTTTAATTATGTCAGAATCACTTACTTGCGTTTGGGCATCAATTTCAGCTCTTAGCGCAATCTTATGACCTTCCAACTGAAATCTTACGACTGAAAAGAACCCTGGGTAAGCTTTCATAGGACCATATCGTTCCTCTTTGTTTCCGCGCGAATAGCCTGGGAGCGAGTCTTCTTCTGCGGGTGCAGTGACTTCCACTTCAAACCTTTTTCCCCAGTAACAAACCCTTCGAGCAAAGGACGACATTTCATCATCTCGATTATCTTCGATGTGGCTCAGGTAAACTGTTCCTCTGTAGCGAGTGGCCAAAAGGGTCCACTTTCGGCCTTTGCCATCTTTTCCACTCCAAATGTTAAGGATACGCGCCAGATTACCACGCGACGTGACAAAGTCCACATCCAGTCTAGAAGAAAAGATTAACTGGGGCATAAGAAAAAAAAACATATTAAAAAGTCCCCCTTGCATAGTCAATGTTTCCATTGCATAATTTGGCAACTGAGAAAGAAGAAGCTTTTTCCGTCGACTAGATAAATCTGCTTAAAATGTCCAGACAGGTTGAGCTGCAAAACTCGACTGGAATTAGTTCCAAGTCAGCTGTATACATATTAAAATTTTGCTGTGGTAGTTCAATTTAAACCTTTCCTCATGCCAATATTTGTCCTTAAACCCTCACTCGTTTATCTCTCCTGGTCACTCTTCGAAATCGAGGTGAAAGTTTCAGCTGCAATGAAAGATACTGCGATTTTACTCAAATGGGGGAGACCAACAATCGTGTGAAAGAAGACACTCGCATCACTTTGGCAATCCCAGCAGGCATTCTATCCGCCGTTTGGATCGTTATTCTGAGTATCTTTTTGTAATCGCAGTTGGGTAGTCAGCAAGTAAAATTATTGGTTCTGTTAATATTCGCTTGGAACTGATAAAAAGAAATGGCGATTACTGAAAGCTACCCTGCTATCGGCGTATTCAAGTCAACAACAAGAAGAACATTTTTTACGTAGTAGATAAAAGGGAAGCCTACTCCTTCATCTACATCTCCACTCATTTCACGAGGGTCTCGTTCCTCTTCAGTTGCGCATGATAAAAAAACTGTTAACCTTCTCCCATACTCTCAGAGTGCAGGACAGTGCTTAACTATTTGTTGTATCGCTGCAGTTCAGAAATACAAGCTATTACTCTACATGAAAGTACCTGCCACCATCCTTGCTCGAGCGGAAGTCACCTGTTCTCGTCATCAATTGTTTGTTCAGTAGAATCCATTGCAGCATGGAATCAAGGTGTTGTTGGACGTTTGGGAGATCTTTCCATTGCTCAAATCCCACATTTAAATCTATATCGAGGCTATCACAGTTCTGTGGTAGCTGCAACGTCCCAAGTTTACATTTGTTTGGTAAGAAGTGCCTTTCTTCGTCAATAGAAAAGAAACCAAGTTCGCTATGACCGTATCGTACCGGTAGGTTAGAGTTGGGCCTCCAAGATGAAACAAAAAAGGGTTCCATACGATTTTCCGATCCTAAAGACGACATTTTGTATGTTATGAGCGTAGAATTCTGGGAATTTGCCTACTTTAGCGTTTTTTTTTTATTTCCGAGAAACAAATGACTGAGCGGGACTGAGTACGAGGAAATATGAATGTTACCCATAATACATATTGAATGTGTTATGCGGCGAAGCTTGTGCGGAAAGTGATTGTTTATTTGTGTAGAAGGCGATGTATTTTTTGTTAGTTTGGTAGTTTGGCTTTCGTTTTAGGCGAAATATTGATGGATCCAGTCGGAAAGGATGTTAAGGAGGCCGTTTGTGGTAAGCTAAAGCTAAATTAGAGATTAATCTTTGCGGTGGCGTGTTTGTTGCGAGAGAGTAATCGTGATCATGATCGTTCACTTCCATTGAAGCAACCTATGGACTTCCGGTATATCAGACAGCATTTGAAAGTTTTCTGCGATTATGCTTTGTTACTTTGATAGTATAAATGAATGACTTCGCTGCTTCATAGTTAATGCTTATCACTTGACTTGCATACGGCAGGAATACCAACAATGAGAAGGCTGAAGCCACGAAGAGAAATATGCACTCGAAACGTCCTACAAATTTCAGTATTATACATGTATAACTGCTTGGCATTGTAGCTGTGACGAATTTTTACCCAGTATACATTTAGTTCATGCGTTATAACTACATGTGCATGTGGTCATGTGCTTTTCCGTCGTAGTTTCTCCTATACATGTAGTTCAGCGAATTTCAAAGCATGCATTCATACGCGGAGGTACTGAATTGCAAGAATGCGAAACACTCGATGTATAATCTTTTATATATTTACAGGAAGCGAAAATTCCCAACTCGTGTAAATGCTGACAATATTTTGCTACGACCATCGGTCAATAGGAGTGTTAACCCTTAAACTGCCAAGATCTGATTATCAATTCTTGCCTCTGGCGGCTTCACGTTTCCTTGTGTATCAGTTATGAGAATTTGGTGTTAGATCAAGATAACAACTTTTACCTGATAAGTTTGAGTATTCTCATTACTTGTTTACTAGAAAAGATAAGGTTATCATTAAGAGAAGTTACACGTCAATCACTTGGGGGGTACAAGGGTTAATTGTAATAGTAAACACAAGGATGATTTAGAGTTTGTTAGTCCCAAGGAGACCAGTTTGCCTTCACTCTGCCTTGAGAATGATGTTTTTTACCTCATATACAAATAACTAGTGAATGCCTGCTTTGGACTTTCAACCTTGATCTTTTTACTCTGCCCTTTTCGTTTCAGAGGCTGAAAAGTTTTTTTCTGTTACACTGGCCAAAGAAAAACTTTCTCCAGCAGCAGAGATAGAGCGTACCTTGCTAGCAGACAAGTTCAGAAAGTTGAAAACCCAACTAGGATTGCAGAATGAGTTGTCTGGTGGTGGTAAAGGACCTCCACGTCCACCAAAGGGTAAAATTCCTGTGCCAGCACCTGTACCAGCAGCCAATGATGACCTGGGTGGAGAGGAACTCTATGATGACGTGGCTGGTATTTATTTTCCCATTCTGTTTCTGGAAATTTAATCGTAACATGAAATGTAGCTGACAAATTTATAAACCTACCAGTTTTAAGACCAATGTATCTTTACTCTCATTTAATATGACTGCAGGGCAGTTCTTGGATGCTGTACGGGGATGTCAGTTAATTGTTACTCCTCGGAATGAGAGGGATATAGGCTGAGGGCAAGGGTTGTGCACAAAGGTGATAATTATTGAAGAAAGTAAATTGTATTCTGCAGCTGTTATAGCTCAAGATGATCAATACTATGAAATGAGCCAGGGTGTCGAGGGAAATGATGTACCAACAAGTGCAGATACGGGTGGTGAGAACTATGAGGTGATGTCAGCTGAGCAGGAAAATGAGGCTCAAGGTGTAGAGGCTGCCGGTGAAGACTACATGGCTATGGAAGATGATCCAGGCCAAGAAGATTATGTAGAACCTCAAGCAGAGAACACTGCAGATGAGAATTATGAAGTTACAGAGCAAAGTGTGAAGCCTCCAGCTCCAGTTGAGCAAGAAGAAAACTATGAGATCCCAGGTGCTGATGAAGATTATGAAGGTATTGAGGATAGTAAATACTTAGTTATTGTTATTGTCATTTAACTCATTAAGTTGATATTAACTTCTGAAGAAATGCAGTTGTAGCTGCAGTCAGTGGTTCTGAAAAGCTGAATGTTAACCATTGAATAGTGGAAAGTAGAAAGATTTTTTTTATTCTGATTCCTCTTTTGCCCTTGACTGTAACAATCTAAAATTGTAACTATCACTGGATCAAGAAAAGTGACACCCCTTGCAGTGTTCTCCTTTTTAGGCAGTAACCGGTAACATTTACTGCTGTAGTACCTCTTATAACCTTTTAAAATTGCTTGGAATTCTTGAAAATTCAACAGGTAAAAGGATTGCTTTACTGATTTGAAAATATATTTTACCTGTCATACTTAAAATAAGGAAGGACACCGACCCCTTGTCTCCTTATCTGAATTGCCAGGAAATAAAAAAGAAATCCTGATCAATAAGCATCTGTTATGACACTTTTTCTGATTCTACCAAGACTACTGAAAAAAATACCATTTTTTTATGATGCTGTTAACCTTTTGGGGAGCCTCTCTACAATATTCTGCAATTTTGAATAGTTTAGAATCCAAGGCCAGTGTACAAACCCAAAGTGATTGGTATGTGTATGTGAGTAGCCATCCCCAGAACTTATTATTACTTAACTTAAAATATGCAGTCCTAATATCAGACTGGTTAGGCTCCCATTTGGATTATTCACAACACAGCTTTGTCTTCAACTACTAGTCTAACATAATCATTGTCTCCCCCAATGGTCTAACTTGGGTCTAACAATGGTCTGGTATTGCACCTGAAAACAGACAGGTAAAGATGACAAGGTTGCATCTTAGACTCTACTGCCAATTTACCAGCATGTGCTTCAAGGGAGAAGAGCATTGTACATTATAGGACGGTATATCTATAAGGACTGATGGCAACCTCCACTTACTCTTTCCCTGACTTGATTGACCAACCTAACAATGAAGGGTTTCTTGCTTGGCATAATACTACCACTGAATGACAATTGGAGTTGTGTGGTTTAGTTACAGACACGGATCATTCTGCTCCAAAGGACGCAGATGGTGAGATGTATGAAGGCATTGAAGCACCAGATAGTTTAGTAGATGGAACTGTCAACTGGGATCAACTAAAACAGAGCACAAGTCCTGAGAAAGTTCAAGGTGTCATTATAACAGGTATTGATTAGATCTCCTCACAATAATTGAAATAAGTTTGGTTGTGAGCTCAAAAAATTGGCAGTGGGTGGTAACATAGCTTTGAAACCTTTGACTTTCTCATTTTATTATTACATTTACCTCTGATGCTCTTTTACTGAGCTTCATCAGATGTAAGGTAGGCAGTTTAGTAAACTAGAAAAGTATTCAGGTTTAAAGTTGTTTATGATTACTAGGCACATGTTCTTAGTTAGTGAGGGATACAGTCTCCTAAAGTCAGGCTGGATAGCAGGCTTAGGGTTTAAAGTTCATTGGGTTAGTTTACCTATATTACCTCTCTCTATCCAAGGCTGGGTTGTTCAAAGCTGGGGTTTCAGATCTGAAAGCTTTAAAAGAAAATTCATTTTGGTCATTTTTGTCTACAATTTGATAATTAGATGTTCTGAAAAGAATAGAGAAAATTATCCAAAAAAGGCTTTTAAACAAAAGGAATGAAGAAACCAGGTTATAATTGAACACTAGGTTTGCTCTACTTGGCCTTTGAACAACCAGGCCCAGGAGCGTAAATTAATTTTGAGGAACTATGAAGAAATGCTGGGGTGGGGAGGGAGGGGAGTAACCTGTGATGCACCAGCATCCCATCCAAGGGAGTAAGACAAAATCCTCATTAATTCAAAAGTTATTATCATTGGCTACAAAACTTGGGACAAGCTTTGCTAGTGTGGGCCAATTGGCTTTAATGATGACCATGCTACATCATCTGGTTTTGATGTTAAATTTATTTTGCTCCCCTGCACCAGTATCATGTTTCCAAACACATTCAAACTTTGAAATGCAAATTATCTGAATTCCAATAGTCGTTTCAGAAAACTAATTTAAACCACTTTTCTTTAGTACATTCTTCAACTTCAGAGGCTCATTTTGCATGCTATTTGTTGTATGTGTAGCTGAGAGAGTTTAGCACCATTGGGTATTATTACGTGTTCAATAGGCATCAAAGATCACAGAATTCTCCGATGCTACACAGAGATCTCCAGTTCAATTCCCATGGGCTAATGTACTGTAAGTTGACGTGCCTCGAAATTCGATCCTCGCTTGTCGGAGTTTCGAGACTTTCGAGTCGAGTTTCGAAAACTTTGAAAATTTCGAGAAGAGAAAATATTTCTCAGTGAAAACCCTAGGGCATTACAAATACCATTCTTTTTCTCTTATAATTTTGACAATATTATTTAATAATTAATTTACTAATTGTTAAAATTCTAGTTAGTAGTTTCGATCGCTAAAAATTATTTTCCTGCAGGTTTTTTGAACAAACGTCGCAAGGAAGGAAAGGTGTATTTGGGAAGTAAGTTTCAGAAGAGGTTCTGTGTAGTGCGTAACCACGCGATGTACTACTTTAAGGACAAGAAGGCCAACAAACAACAAGGGCATATCTTGCTGCCAGGTTACAAAGTACAGCTAGCCAATAAGAGAGGCCGAGAGTTTCATCTCACGCATTCGGGTGGCCAGAGGACTTACCAGGTACAAGAGTCACACCCTCAATGTGCTTTTGTTAATTTTGTTAACTTTCGAAAGTGAAATTTCTAAAAATATTTCTTTCCTCTCAAATATCCTGAAATTATGGAACGATTTTTCAATCGTTTTAAGAAGCCTGAGGAAAAAAATAGACGCAGACGGAATGGACTAGGATATAAGAACTCTGGGGAAGTGACTTTTTTATGAGCTTCTCTCTTCTCGTTATTTTATACAAGTTTTTCATGGCCACAAACATGTTAGGCAAGTGTTACCATCCCAGTGTGGAACATCAGGCGACTTGAAGTATTACTACCCCATGTTGATGAACGGATTAGGGTTCCGTCGGGTTCCCTTACAGTTCATTGCCTCCTATTTAAACCGCTCGGGCAAAGTGAGGCACTATGACGGTTATATGTCTTGTTTAAGATTACAAAACAGTAATTCGGTTATGGCTCGAACCCGATGAAATTTTCCGATGTGATGTGCACTTCTTCTGATGTGTAGTGCATTAACGACTAATTCCCATCTGGCTTTGACATACAACATGCTCCGTCGCAATCGCAGGACTGTTTTAAAATTTAAATAAAGAAAAAATTTTAAGCAAATGAAGAAAAAATTGTTGGAATGCATTTTAAACTCTACTGATTTATGTAGCTGATCTGTAGAGGGCGACATTTTTATTGTTCTCTTCTTTCTTAGTTTGAGACAAACAGTAAGGAAGAAACAGAAAAGTGGATAAAAGCCATTCAGAGGGCTTGTGATGCTCCGCTGTCTGAACATCAAAGGGCTAAATTAGAAGAATTGCGCAACAGGCACACCGCAGGAGATGATGACAGCCTTCACTATGTTGACGCGAGCCTAAAAAACGAAGCTGTGGAAGAAGAAGACGAAGTGTATGATGACACTCAAGAAGATTTATACGAAGCAGTGGAGACTGTTCAATCACCTGTTTCAAACCACCCTTCTCCAGGCCCTTTACGGGAGGTGGTTGACTACGAAGTTTCTCCCACGGCTGTCCCCTCAAAACAGGCCCCGCTTCCACTTTTCCCTGGTTAGTTAACAGATAATAGCATCATGGCTCACTGAAAGTCGAGATGGGGCGTGTTAGAGTATTCGTTTTCATATAAAAACGTCGTAGACTATCGTGGTATTTCTCAATTGCAGACAGCAAATTTGCGCAGTGCGGGACATCTCTCATCTCATGTCGTGGCGATAAAAACCTTTCACGCCACTTAAATAGACCATCGATTTTCGTGCGCAAGTCGCATCAACAATTTGGAGGTTTATTTTTTGAGTACATGAATTTTATTTATTTATTTATTTATTTTACTTCAGGTGAAAACAAAACAGTCGAACCAATTCAAGAAGAGGAATACGAACTACCCGAGGCATCTGCACCTCCACCTCGACCCAGCAAGACAGAACCCATGCCACCCATCCCCAGCGAAGACAAACCACCAGAGATACCACCCCCGCGACCTTCTAAAGGACAGCCATCAGCCCCTCCCGTCCCTCCTGCCCGTCCTGTACCGCAGCAAGATGACATGTATGAAGTTGCTGAACCAAACGCCCCTGACAACACCTCGGACTTACCGCCTCCCCCACCCCCTGTGTCAGTGGAAGAAAATTACGAAGTTGCCGATACTCAAGCTCCTGCCCCACCTCCGATGCGTCCACCCAAAAGACCTCAACCCCAGATTCCACAGCCAGTCATTCCTCCAGTGGAGTCACGTAAGTTGATAATATGTCCATTGATTTAACTGCTCTCTCGGTATGAAGTTGGTCTGTGTGGTAAATTTCTGAGAAATTCTGTGTTTAGCTGGAGTGGGTAAATCAGGTGAAAGGGAAATCTAAAAAATTCTTATGTCTTCGTACTCGTCAGCAAAATTGCAATAAATGCGGCAGTCAACCTTTTAACTCTCGAGATCTAGTTGTTAATTCTCTCCTCTAGCTGCTTCATATTTCATTGTAAAGTAGTTACAAGAAATTTTTTTTTAGATCTAGATAACTTCTACTTGATAAGTTTGAATATTCTCGTCACCTGTTTGCTTGATGATGTATGGATATTCTAGGGGGAAGATAACTTTTGGTAGTTAACGGGTAAATATATTTTTCCTGGAACAGCTGCAGAGAAAGCTCCTGAGCGACCATCAAAGCCAGCTGCTAAGCCACAGCATCCTGCACCTAAACCGAAAGACGAACCACCTCCGAGTCCCAAAGAAGTTCAGACGATTGAAATCAACTATGCTAACATCTATCAAGCCCTGTGGACCTGTGAAGCAGATGACAAAGATGAGCTGGCATTCCGGCGAGGTGACCTGATTTATATTTACGAAAAGCCGCATAACGATTGGTGGATCGGGTCTTTGTTCAAACCTCAAGGGTATAGTGTAGGTCTGGTGCCGAAAAAATATGTCATGGAGGCGTACGAGATGACAGCGTAAAGTTTAGCTTGTAACGCAATGTTTTTCGTCTTCTCCTTCAACCAGGCGTCTCTTGTCAGTGCAAATGATTCTTAAATCGCTTGTAGTTTAATAGAATACAATTCATAGCCCGATTGAAGAAATGACCTCAATACACTGTAAACAAGAAAACACACATCAGTGGGAACTGGTGAGTGTAACGTCTACAAAAAAGAGAAAAGAACGTTTAGGCGGCGTTTATTGTATAATCCAATAAGCGATATCGGAAATAGTTTTTTTAGACTTTTTTCGATTCTGGTGTCATTTGCGCTCTCAAATCCAAGATGTAAGTTTAAGGAAAACAACATATATCACCATCTTAAATTGAAATGCTCGGATGTTATGTATTAATGACCATGGAACAGTGAATTGTTGCAATTGGGGAATTTCTTTTTAGAATGGATAGATTTCACCTAATATAGATTGTTTGAGGTTTTAGTAAACAAATATTTTCTCATACACGGACATTCCAACCCTCACGATTTAATGTGTTGCTTTCCGCCCTCCCTATTTTTATCAGGTTCTCCCGATTTATCATAAAAATTCTGATAAGAAAGAAAAAATTGCTTATCTTATATATATTTTCGCGATCTTTTTGTGGCTCCCCACTGAATGCATTTATGCCTTGTGGACAGAAAGTTTACAAATATTCATGATCTTCCAAAGTGGCCATCGTAAAAGTAATAAAAGATGTCTTCCTTTTTGACTCTGCAATGATGTATTAACAACTGCAAAGAAAAGCTCAAAGATATCTGTGATAAGAGTAGAGACCTTATAGAATAACAAAAAATTGATGTCAAATGCAGGAAATGCCACCTGAGAGAAATTAAATTTGAACATTTTTCTGGGGGGAGGGCCATGCCCTTAGATCCCCCCAAGAGGCTCGCACCTTCGGCGCTAAAAAATATACTCCCCTCTAAAGGGGTTGGAATGTCTGCACATATATCGGAGAAGATGAAAAGTAGGAATAGTATAATTCTTAAAATTTGATTCGCCTCGCTTTCTTGTCAAGCTGTGTGAAAGCGTTAAATGCAGTAAATGCACTGCCAGAAAAAAAAAATATTCAGAGACGAATGTACTGAGCAATTATAAAGAAACTCAGTTTTGTATTTAGAGCATCATTATAAAAGTATTTTATCTCAATGAGGAAAAAATTAGGTTATTTTTCTATGAAAACAAAGTAGAGCAATGAGTCTTTAGAATTCCAATCGGCTGTCGCATTTTTTTAATTTTACCGTCAACCATTATGGAGTAGAATCCGCTTTTAATTAGTAGTTTTTAGTCAACACATCTGTGTTTTCCTTGAATATTATTACATATAGTGAAGAGTACACATTATGAAATTGTGAGAACTTTTCCAGAATATGCAATAAAGAGAGCCATAGAAAAGTTTAGTTAGTTCAATCCTTCAGATATCGGTCTAACTGCACTTGGTGTTTGGTTGGCATGCGGTAATTCCGGACAGCTGAAGAAACCAAAAAGAAAGCGCCAATAGAGAGCGGACCGTACCGTACCAATAATTCATCCGAAATACTTGGACGATATCAACCAATCACACTTCAAGAAACAAAAGATTTCCAAATCAATTGTGTTATTAAGTGCTAGGAACCAAAGCAAGGGAACATGAAGCTACACAACACAACACCGTGAAAGGTCGCAGTATGGTTTTGCTTTGACACCAAGACATGGAAATTTTTCAAGAACATCTTCATCTGTGGACAAATTTAAACTGATTTGAGTTGGTGCTCAGTGATACCGGCGAGCAATACACATGAAGCGGTTTGACAGAGCGGCATACCACCAGGGATGTCTTAATGGTAACTAAAGATGGCTAAATTTAGAATCATCGTCATCGTCACTTGTAATGTCGTCGACGGTGTCATCTTTATTTCTGTCGTCGTCTCTGCCTTTATCATAGTATTTATCATTGGAACTTGCTTTAGTCTTTGTTGCTGCATTCTTGTTTTTAAGTCGTTTCGATTTCCAGATTTCATAAAATGTGCGAAAACCCTTCTGTTCAACGAAGCGGAATCTTTTGAGCTTCACCACACGGTCCGGCATGTCATTCTGAAATTATAGCAAACAGCAAAGCAAAAATGAACGTGGCAATGAAACCGGGTACCTCAACACATGCATCCTCATTCCGACATCTCTAATTTAACTTAACTTGATTCCTAACGAATAAAAATGATCTTTTTCTTAACCCTTTGACCCCTAAGAATGATTTGCATCTAATTTCTCCTTACAATATCAGCTCTGAACCAAAAATTAAGGTTACGAGAAGAGAGAGAATGATCACCAACTAAGGAAGTGCTTTATTGTTAAACAAATTATCCTTGTCAGCACTTAAGGAAACGTAC
This sequence comes from Pocillopora damicornis, assembly GCF_964200805.1. Classification (NCBI taxonomy): domain Eukaryota; kingdom Metazoa; phylum Cnidaria; class Anthozoa; order Scleractinia; family Pocilloporidae; genus Pocillopora; species Pocillopora damicornis. The sequence continues at coordinate 21,221,155 of NC_142679.1, forward strand.
AGAAAACAGTATGGACGACATGTATGCTTGTTTTAGGGTGTAAAGGGCTAAGGAAACTTTGATGCGATGCTGATCCAACAAACAATTTTTTCTTCTACTTTTCCTTCTCGTTTTCCGCATGTTTTTTTCTATAAGTTGTGTCTTATGGTGTTTTACTCACTTCAAACCATTAACTAGTTCAAACTTCTCACTGTACCACCAAACAAGTATGAAACGAAGAGATATGGTGGGTCATGCTGTTTTGAAGACAAAAACTTCACTCGAAAACTGAGCAACAGAGTGATACAAACAAAGAGGTACATGAAAGTTTCTAAAGAGACTGTGGTGCTGCGTTGGTGGGACGTACTACAAGATAATAATTATGATTTTATCAAATGGGTTGATAAAGTTTTTAAAGCTGACGTTTTAAGCGTCGGCCCTTCCTCCGAGTTAAAGGGCTGTGATGAGGAGAGAATTTACACTGATCTGCAGCAAAATAGAAAAATTTTAGTAGAGGAAAAAATTAAACTGACTACTGCTTACCGAAATGTCGGGTTTCTCACAGGATAAGCTGTACATCCTCTCCAAGACATTTATCATCCTAGCATTGGGCTGCACATCATCCTTTGTCATTCTCTGGTGAATGTAACATAACAGTTAAAAAAATAAACCAGTTGACAGACAGCCAAGGATAGACAGGCTCAGAGACATAACATACTGCCAGCAGATATACACACAGATAGAAAACTACAAAAGAGATTCGTTCCATGGGAAGAAAAGATCATCTTCCCAAACCGAAAGTAAACAGGATCCTTGTCTTCTGTATTATGGTGCAGTCATCTCAGCTCCAGCATTCTAACAACAATCATGTACAAGGCCCTACAAGGTTAATGTCTTAAAAATTTCCTTGACTGCTTTGCATCTCTATGATAATTTCTGCCCCTTCCCTTCATCCTCAAGAATACAGCCAAAAAGATACTCCAAAGAACTAAGGTACATGCACACATCACAAAGACAGTCATGAATAAAGACATGTGACAGAAAGCAAAGAATACAGGCAAACCAATGGACAGTCAGACAAACAGGTGAAAATACAGGCAGACACAGGAACAGAGGGAAAGACACAGATTAGGATTACCAAATGATTGAAAATAAGCATGAAGAGAAACCAAAATGGCCTGTTCTGCTACTTCTCATACCTAAATGTGTTTTTGGATCCCAAACCATTATCAATACCCCCCTTACTAGACCAAAACAAATCCATTTGGGTTATGTAAAATACAGCTGACAATGGTTTTCTTATTGAAAATAGATTTCTGATACAAACCTTGACTAACTTGACCGAGTAAGAAAAATGCCGTAATTTAGCTGCTCCTGCAATTAGTGTTCCATATACTGACTGTCCAGCTGTGATTCCCTCAGCCTAAATGGTAAGTCAGAAGTAAAAGAAAACAATGAGTAATATTTATGTGTACTGTAGCTGAAAGATCCTTCACCATTGTTTTTTGGTCTAGTCATCAATGCACTGTTCTCCCCCCCCCCCCACTCCCCTCTCAAATGGCCATTGGTTGGGTAGAGAGTGTTAGATGACAAGACTGAAACATGGCTGCAAAGGAGATTACAGACCACCCCTCATTACTGCATTTGATGTTAATAATGCATTTATTTCAATTGTGAACATTTAAAAATGGTTTTTGATTTGAGTATCTCATTCTTATGCTTGTTACTTGCATGCAAATGTAAAAATTGTATCCATGCTCATGCATTCTAAGTAATAGTTAACAGACTTCTTAAAATATCATATAATTTATCAGAGTATAATCATATTTCAAACCTTCATGTCATCTAGTAAAGTAAGTCCTTGATTCTGATTTCTACATCCACAAGCTAATGCTTGGTAAGAAGCTTTTGATGGAGAAAACTGCAGTTTCTCCTGCAGTTGCTTCATGTAAACCTGTATTAAAATAGATGATAATTTTAAAATCTACAATTAATGAAAGCAGTAGAAAACTGTATTACTTGGGTTGCAAAAATTGTCATCTTTCAGCAATTAGGAACCCAATACCTCACATACACATAGCAAAATAGTTACTGGGAAAATTAATTAAAGTTGTTATATTCATTTGACAAGTCCGGATGAGAGAAAATTTGAGTGCTGGTCTTAATTAACTAATTAATTAATCAAACTGCGTAACAATCACATTCTAATTTATAACGACTCTGTATTTTAACAAGAAGGTGAAGTCAGGGGTGTATTGGGCAAAGGTTAAGCTGTTAAGGAATTCAACTCCTGACTTCAACTAATTTCCAGCCAGAAACTCTTGTACTCACATACAAGTAAATTGTGCTATATTCTAAGTTTACATTTGATGTGTACCCAATGTCCTACAAAGGAAAAGATTAAATCTGAGGCATATGTTAAATAGGGTATTTAGAAGTATAAATATGTTTACCTTTGCCTGCTTTAGATCACCCTCTAATGCCTTTTTCTTGATTACAGAGTCAAAAAAAGTAGCGTCTGGGGTAATGTTACAACTTTTCATAAGATTCATCAAATACTCTTCTTCTGATTTTGATGATGTGAGGTGCAGCAGCATTTGAAAGGTGCGTATATCAGGATTAACATCCTCAAGAGCCATTATTTGGATAAACTTCTCCACACCAGGAAAGTAATCATGCAAGTTTACACTCTCTTCATTCTGTTTTTCAAGCATGTTTTCTTCTTGCAAAAGATTCTCTGAGGAACTAAATTCATAATTTATTTCACTGTCTGATGTTTCACTACCACCATCAATTTGAATCTCACGCTCAGAAGTTCTTTCCTCTTTTACAAGACCCTTTGTATCCTCAGGTAGGCGTTTAGTTTGTTCTTGGAAAGAAAGTTTAAAATCTCTCATAACTTTCAACACTGAATTGTAAATATAAATATTTGGCTGTAATCTAAACCACTTCATTTCCTCCAGTAATTGAAAAGCTAGTCTGGGGCCTTCAACTGGATCAAAGCAACAGGCTGCTAATAACGATGTGAAGGTGTATTCATCAGGAACAAACTTCTTGTTTCGCATCTCCTGATACACATCAAATGCTCCATCAGGATTACCACAAACTGCAAAGGCCTGGATGGCTGCATTGTATGTAATAAGATTCATTTCCAGTTCATCTTTGGAAACTCTTATGCAAATTTCAGTGTAAAGTTTTTCTACTTTCTCCAAAGTACGTTCTGTAACTGGAGCTTGAGTACAAGCATAGAACAAACTTGAGTAGGTGTGTGCTGTTGGCTTCAGACCCCATTTCTTTACCTAGACAAATGAAAGAAAATACAGATGTTTTAGAAATTCAAGCTACCTTTTTATTGCCACAGGATGTTCCAAGGATACTAGAGTTTTGCTGTAGATACATTACAGAAGACCATCTCCTATTGTGGTGATATAGTGATATAGTAAGTGTGCAGGAATCCTAATCAAAAGGTTTAGTTCTGCCCCTTGAATGGGTCCTTTTAGTGTGATTTTGGACAAGAGAGTTGCTCAAAGTTCTCCCCCATCCGTTCATGTGAGGTAAAATGCTTAGGGGTAAATATGGCCAAGCATCACATCCAGAAGAGAGAAGAAATACTTCTAACTGCTTCATGCCACTGAAACAAGGCTATCAGTGCTAGCAATATGAGCCATCTGGCTAATAAACTGACTCTATTTTACATTCTCTTGTGGAAGGCACAATCATGAAGGAGATACTCAGTTAGGCAAAGAATCATTGGTGATGAACATAAGAAGGAGCATCACAACAACTAACTTTGCTTAATCCCACTCTCCCTCCCAGTGAATTGATTTGTTACATTTTACTTTCTGTAGGTTGTAGGGGTAAAGCATCATTTGAAGGATACCATTATTCTCGTGAAGTAAACAATGTATTGCATTACAACTTAAGTTTATAAAGTGTTACTTGCTGCAATCTATGTACTGTTGATTTCAGGACTTTGAGCAATCTATTTTTCAAAGATAAATTTCTAGGTCATAAAAAATTTAGACAACATATCACTTACATCATTGAAGAGTTTAAAAGCCTTCTTGACTTGCCCGGTCTTGGCATATGCAGAAATGAAAATGTTGTAAACTTCTATCTTTGGGTTAAGTCTGTCCTTTTTCATAGAAGACAAGAGTTCGAGGGCTTCATCAACCTGGTAAAAGTTGTCTTTAGTCAATAAATTTCCATACACATCAGTCTCTAATGACATCATTGAGCTAAGAAAACTAAAAACGCAAAAAAAGACACATGTAATTAACGGACAAACTAAAGATAGAGTTATCTTTACATAGTCTTACCTTGTTCTCTTGAGAAAGCCTCAACATTTGTCTTGCATACCAATTAACTTTTCCTTTGCGATTTATATCGGCATTTTTTCTTTCCCATAGATTCTCTTCCTCCCCTGTAGCCTCAACTTCCCTAAACATATACCGAGACGGTCGCAAATACCCCTTTCCAGATTTCTGACTTTTCAGTTTTCTATATGAAAATCTTTTCGGTTCCTCTTCGTCTTCAGTCTCTGGATCAGACTCGGGATCTTCCTCTTCTTTTGAAACCTTATCATCCTTTGAATGCGATCCTGATGTGAGATCGTCCCGAAGATGATGTGTCCTTGGAGGAGACTGCGTTTTGTCAAAACCGTGCGCATGCTGTTTCGTTCCTGTTTGATTCCACTTTTTGGCCTTAACAGGCGAAGATGTAGAATACATCTGACAAACAGTGTGACTTAATGACCTTCTCTGTGGATACACCTGGGATAAGGAGTATCCAGATTCATTACATAGACGGACAAACTGATATAATTTGTGATACCGCAATCTGCTCACCGAGACCGCCATGTTGGATTTATCCGCTCATGAGTATTTCTGCTGGATGATTGCATATTCTCATTGATCGACGCGAAATGCCTTATGGGGTATGTTTGAGTACCAGATCTCTTCTCAATCAACATTTGTGAAGGCATGTCGTAATAACATTGGCATTCGATCGACCTGGAAGTCGAAGCTAATGGTAAGAAATTATTTTTGTCAGTTTTTTCACCTGTAAAAAAACTTACGGTTAGGAAGGGTATTTAGGAGTTCGATGAGACAGCTGGCACTAATTAGATATGAGACTTTTACGATCAGTGTGGCCATGCTAGTCACATGCATGGCCACATGCACGCACAAGTACGGTCTATGATTATTTCTATTCATGGTATTGTAACCGGTAGATTTTTAAGCCTTTCAGTCCCATGATCTTGTTCAAAATTAACGGTGTCTTGGATCACTTCGATTACATTGAAACGAACCACTTCTTTTTAATTATTAATTGTGTATCTTAAATTGTTTGTCATGACGAAACACGATAAATCAGTTGATCGTCTCTGTTTAAGAACAGGTTGACCTTGTGTCACGCACTTCCGGTCAGTAAGAGTCTCTGAATCAGTGGTGCTTACTTTAAGATATATCGGGAGATATTTAAAAAATTGAACTAAAAAATTAAGATTTTCACTCTATTGTAACCTAGGATAAATTCACAAGTTTATTCAAGTGTATTTTCCACTCCTACTAGATAAAATGCCTAAATAACTATCCATCGATTGAATGTTACCCCACCCCTCCCCCCTCAGTTCTAAGACTACGTTAGAAGACTCCTAAGAGAGAATGACAACTGGAGAAACGTGTCTTTCGCAAAAAACAAAACAAAACGAAAAGAAACAAAAAAAAATTAATAAACATAACGATTCAGTTAGGGCTCAAACTCCTACTGCCTTTTTGTTCGAGAATTTCTTTATTGCAAAAATATTATTTTCAGTAGACCTCAAAATGAGATTAAATTTTGCCAAGATAATGTCGATACCTAATTTTTCTGATATTTATGCGTTAAATGTATATTTACAGGCGTTGGTTCTTAGAGCTCCACATCTTTTTCCACGCACCCTTTGCCACCATGTCATCTAACTAAGCATGTGATATAATTTTTCTGCATAAATTATCACGATATTGTTTCTGCATTGTTCATTAACAATGCAAAGTAAAACTACGTTCCGCCTATTTTGATTGCGGAATTGAGACCGAGAAAACCATTTCACCCTCCCTTTGCGGGAACTACACGAAATGAACAAATCACGAGTATTTTGTCTGGTAGGGAGGTGAGTTTATTTTATAGCGTCCGTTTAATCAGGTTAACATTAGCTACAGAACGCGCATTTCTTAATGGCTTTAAATTTGATGACGCTGTATATGGATATAGCAATATGTTATCGAAGTCGAATGGTCTAAACGGTGAAAATTTGATGAGAAACGGTGCAAAAAATTATCCTTATCACTATTTTTGATAAAATTTTAAGTTTGTATAGTTTCCTTAAATTTTTTTCACTCGTTATTAAACTCCGAGGCACCACAACCTCCTGCATTGAGAAGAAAGGCGTGTTAAAAAAAAACCCGCAAAATTTGGTACCAGCCTGAAAGCATTACGACGGTTTTTTTTTTTTAATAGGTGGACCTCCCTTTAAGAATTAACACTTAACGTTTAGAAAATGTCTTTTCTTTTATTATTGTCACTTGATTACGCTCGTAAACAAGCAAATCACAAAGACGTATTTGCAAATTTCGAGAGGAGAGCCACATTGGTTTGCCACCTGTTATACCACCATACTTATTTATCCACCTGGGTTTTACTTACGAAACGATTTTCTGTTCAAACCGCTATTGTTGATATGATTACGCGTTGTTTCTACAAGTAATTGGAACATTACTCATCACTAAATTAAACTATCCCATTTCATTTTCAGAGATCCGATTTCACGCACAGCAACCGCAGAAAACGTCGGAGACATTTATGAAACGACTCTTGCATCTTCCACCGCGTATGAATTGCCAAGTGCGTCTGACAAACCGCGACAAAGTCCTGCCCCAATTCGTTGGAGTCAAGCATCGCAGAAACGCGATAGCTACGTCGCAGCGATAAGCACTTCGGAAATAAACCTTGAGCGCATCGCTACCGGTAAAAATCCTTCGACAATGGAGGAAATACTTTTACAAGATATGGGCGATCAAAGTCTATCGGGATCGATAAGTAAACGTGAATTGTTGAATAAGGTGGGACTCTACTTGATTTAATGTTTGTTGTGTTAGTGCATGGTGTGATACAAGACAGCAGTAGGAAACATATGTCAGAAGTAAACTCCATATTCAGCATTGTTTTAAAAATCATATTGTAAACCTAAACAATTGACATCTTTCTCCTTTCGTGTAAGCTGCAGGAAAGATGTTTACATTCAAGGTCTCCACAAGTTGATGCAGTAAATTTAGTTTTCAAATGACAATAACAGAAAGCAAACTTTGTAGTATATGAGTTTCTTTAAGTTAAAGGAGACTTCGGCCATCTTGGTATAAGATGTCATAATGATTTTTGTCTAACGTGGTTCCTTGCAATTTTATCCGAGCCTTCTTAGGTAGTGAGCAGCAATCCAATAACAATCAAAACTAATTTGATTTGATTAAATTTTATTTGTTTTCCACGCAGAAAATTGATTACGTGTTAGTTTATTCTGAACCTGAGTTGGAGAAGAGAAATGAAGAGGAAGAAAAGGAAAAAACGGAAATGAGAGAAAAATATGAGGAGAATCTGAAAAAGCAAGGCTTGAAGATAGAACATGTAACATCTAACAAACAGGTTTGAAAATACAATACTTTAGGAATCGTTTGAGTGGTATGTTGGCAATTATACTTTTGGCCGTAATTTGACACGTTCACGGCAACATCCAGGCCCCGGTTGTTCGAAGGTCGGATAACGCTATTCACAGAATAAATCTCTATCCGGTGGATAACGCTCTACGGTTTCCTATCACTTATCCGCTGGATAGCAATGTATCCGTTGGATAGCGTTATCCGCCCTTCATACAACTGGGCCTAGATCTGTAGATATAACATTTGTAATTTAATCTTTTCTGAAAGTAGATTTATTTCTGTAATGTATTGAAATCCTTTGGACTAAACAGACATGACAGTTCTAATCCCTGAAAATGAATTTTTATTTACTTTTTTTTTTCCATCGTAGGAAAACCTTACCTTTGTTCTTGTCCACGCTCCCTGGGACGCTCTGGCCAAGTGTGCAGAGGAAATGATGATTCGGGTTCCTGTTCGGGAGCCTGAAAGGCTAATACACCTCAGGTCTTCGAAAAAGAATAAATGGCTTCAAAAGGCCAAAAATGTTCTAAATATTTTCCAACTTCAAGATCGTTCTCTCATGAAACCTGATCGTCAGGTAACCGCGGTTTTTAGTCGGGAAAAGTCAGACTGTTTCCTTATCGAAGACAAGGAAACGTTTTTTTCAGACATTGACCGAAGTCGCATGACCCATCGCTTTCTACTCTCGACGAAGTATTCGTCTGAAATGGACGACTTCGGAATCTCTCGTCTGCTGCATAAAGGGGTCTACGAATGTGCATATCCCTTGCATGAAGATCTTCGGACAGAGAGCGAAGATAATCTTCCGACAAACGAACGTCAGCGATTATGTCAAAACTGGGCGTCTTTTAGTCAGTGGTACAAGTATCAGCCCCTTAGTGCGATAAAGAATTACTTTGGGACTCGTGTAGCATTGTATTTTGCCTGGTTAGGAACATACAATTTCATGCTTGTTATTGCTGGTTTAATCGGCATGTGCTGCTTCATCGTTGGTCTTATAACAATGGAAACATTTCAACCAGTTAAGGAGATCTGCGATGAGAGAAACTCCGAGTTGTTTTACATGTGTCCGCTTTGTGACAAAGATTGCAGTTACTGGACCCTAACAAAAAGCTGTGATTACGCTACAGTATCACATCTGTTTGACCACGAAGGAACGGTGTTCTTCGCGGTTTTTATGTCGCTCTGGGCAACCGTGTTTCTGGAGATGTGGCGAAGACGCGAAATAAGCTTAGCTCACGAATGGGACATGTTGCATTTTGAAGAACAATTTGAACCACCTAGGCCAGCTTTTGTTACAAAGGCCAAAAACAAGCGATCCAACCCTGTGACAGGCAAATTGGAGCCCTACATTCCGTTTTCGTTGCGTGCGGGGAAATTCACGTGTGGTTTTATAATAGTTTCGTTCATGGTTTTACTCGTGATTGCTACTTTGGTTGGAGTTGTCATTTACAGAGCAGCTATGGTCGCTGTTTTGTCCGCCTTCCCGGACGAGGACATACAGAAGGGCGCGCGAATTATAACCTCTTTGACAGCTTCTGTTCTGAATCTTGTCGCTATTACTGTGCTGGGAGTTGTGTATGAGAAAATAGCGGTCGCGCTAACCGAGTGGGAGTCCCCCCGGACCAGAACAGAATATCAAAATATTTTAACACTGAAGCTATTTTCTTTCCAGTTTGTAAACATGTACTCGTCGCTGTTTTACATTGCGTTCTTCAAAAGCAGTCGTATCGTGGGATATCCTGGGAACTATAATCGAATCGGCGCGGGAAGAATGGAAGGATGCGACCCATCGGGATGTTTTATTGAGTTGTGCATTCAGTTAGCTGTTATCATGGTTGGCAAGCAGTTCATCAATTCCATTTCCAAGTTTGCTATGCCGTGAGTTTTTCCAAGTTTGCTATGCCCGGCGTCTGTCTTTTTTTGTCTTTTCTTTTTCATGGTAACTTGTATTAAGTTGGAACTGAGAAACGGAATCAGAGCTGAAATGTCTGTATCAGGCCCCAAATGTTCAAAAGGACGATAACGCTTATCTGATGGATGCGTTTGTCTGTTTTCTGGGCATTTATCCGCTGGATAGCAAGGTTCTTTGAACAGAGTTATCCAACCCATAAAAAACAACGTGAGAACTTTGGCTGGGTCGACTGATCCAAGCAAGGGGAGGAGGGGGGGTTGAAAGGATGGTTAAAATTACTGTATTTTTGTGAGTACACTTGGAGAGAACAAACCACTCTTACTTAGTAACTTATGATACCTTTCCCTCGTGGCTGACAGGGTGTATTACATTCTGTCACCATATCTTCTAACTTACTCCTTTCGTTCGTTAGTTTGCTCGCTTGTTCGAAATTTCTTTGGATTGTTACATAACTGCCCGCTCTTTGCTTCGTTCTTTCATTCGTAAGTTCGTTCATTTGTTTTAAAGACTGGTTCGTTTGTTTCTTTTTTCAGATCTTTCGTGCGTTGGTGGTACGGGCGTAAGGAAAAAGGATCAAACGCACATCCTGAACAGTGGGAGATAGATTATCTAATTAATAGTGAACCGGAGTTGAGAATGTTCTACGAATATCACGACATGGGTAATGTTTGGTCTTTACTTGGTTTGAAGACTCATATGCATGTTGATGGCTGTGTGTTGTTGATATATTGATGTTGTCTTCGTTGTGTACCAATTAATGATAGAAATGAACCTCATCAATGGGCTTGTAAACAGTTCCTCATTGTAAGATCGTCAAGGTAAAAAGAAAAGACTAGGATTTTCCCGCCAAAATGACGCAAATTCACGTGTATGTTAATTTCTGTAACAGGTAAATGTAATTTTCAGGTTTCTCTTTTTAATCTGGGAATTAAAAGAAGTACTTTTTAGTGAATTTTGATATAGGTGGTTCATCTTAAGCGAATTCTAGGTCCTCCATCAGCGGAAACGAACGGATAGGCACAGGGGCGTGAAAAATTACTTTCGCGTAGTGAGCTGGAGCGTGTAGGAAAGTACCGTTTCTTTGCGACCGCAACAGCAGCGCCTGCTTGTTTACTATTTTCTCGCACCTGCTCTTCTTCTCGTCTCCATTATCCGAGGGCCAGGCTTGAACTAACCAAGCTTTCGTTTCATTTAATGTCCAGTAATCCAGTTTGGTTTTGTTACCATGTTCGTGGCTGCATTTCCCCTGGCACCTTTGTTTGCACTCATCAACAATATCCTGGAACTTCGCATAGATGCCATTAATTTCGTCGTTAACTTCCGCCGACCAGTAGCAGAGCGGGCTCAAGGGATTGGTGTCTGGTTCGGAATTCTACGCACCATGAGCTGGTTTGCCGTAGTAGTGAACTCTTTTGTGATCGCCTTTACATCAGAATTTATTCCAAGGTATGTGTGCTAAAATAAACTATGTTTCATGCTTCCGGGATGTCAAATGTGATGTACAAGTTCGGTTGAGCATTGTCACTTGAAAGGGAGGCTACACTACGCCTGGTCACTTCTGTGATAAACTTGTGTAGCTGGGGCTTGCACAGAATAAAAGATATCGGGGAAGGTAGAGAGGGGGAGAACTTTGCCTTTATCCCGTTGGAGGAGGGGGTGGGGAAGTGTGGGGAAGTAGGAGAGAAGCCCTGAGGTGATAGACTAACTCCTCGCTAACAGAAGCAGATTTTTTTCTGGCCGCCTTTTGTAAAGTCAACTGCACTGTACCATTCACTCTAACGAAGGGCTAACGCTCGAAACGGCAGCTTTGAAACTCTTTACGGTGGCCAATTTACATTATCAACTCCGGCGGTTGATCAAACCAAATCATCTCATTGCGTAACTGTACTATAGGTTTGAAAGTATAATCATAAATAGGATAACAAGATTTAAGTTTTGGCCTTTGAAACCTATCATACCGCCCCGAAGTCTTCTGACCAGGAGTGGCAGTGTTTTGAGATCAAGTGTTCTACAATTCATTTTATTTACGTTTTACTTATTTTTTAGGGAAGTGTACAAATACGCATACAGCTCCGACGGAAGTTTAACTGGCTATGTCAACAACAGCTTGTCTTACTTCAACATTAAAGACTTCAGTGAGCTGTCCCTACCTCGGGATCCTTTCAAAAATTTACCTTACAACAAAACCTATTGCAGGTAATCTTAGAACTTTACAAATTCCTTTGTCATTTAACTGCATAATTGTTGGCCAAACTTACTGAGCTGATATTTGTTTCACTAGGTACAAGGAGTACTTTGACCCACAAGAGCCGTACGATTTCAACCGTCAGTATTTCTTCGTTCTCGCTGTCCGTTTAGCTTTCGTCATTATCTTCCAATACTTCGTTTTCTTCATCGTTAGTCTCTTGGATTGGCTCATTCCCGACATCCCCCGCAAACTTGAAGTGAAGATAATGCGCGAGAGTTACGTCGCTAAGCAATGCTTAACTCGAAGTGAGGCTGAAGCGTCGCGTGACCTGGACGCACGTGTGTCGCACACTGAAGGTTCTACAGATTCTCTTTACATGTCTTGCGAGAATGTAAACAGATCGAGAAAGTCTAGTAGTGTTGCTAATGGAAGCAGACTTGGCATCAATAGAGTATGATGTACAACGTACATCATTGGAGGATGGAATGATCAAAATCTTGTCTGGGCTTTTCTCTTTGAACTTGGATTTTAATTTGGTTGAGCATGAGTCAAAACTGATTTTCTGTGTGACGTATTTTGTATATTTTATTTAGAGTCTTCCTTCTTTCTTTTGGTTTTATAAGTCTACATTTTTTCTTGGAACAGACTCATAACAGACATGTAGCATATGTCCTAACCAAATTCGGTTAATAAATGGAAGTGAATCGACGAACTGCGTTTGCCACGATTACTTTTTTTCACTATCACAAAGGTCAAAAGTCCGGGGCTTCCGCTCTGGCTCAGGCTAACGCTACTTTCATGCGTGTTACATCCATTTTTTTTTCAGTTTTATCTGGTCTGTTTCTCCTTTGAATAATCGGCTGAATGCGATATAGAATTGCTGTGTTAAACCTTCCTTTTTGGGCCTTCCCATCCTCGCATTGTGAGCACTCGAAAAAACATGATGAAAAAAGTCAGCACGACAGACGCTAAATTTTTTATGAGATTTCCACCTGATGTATTGATTTTAAAGTGAGGGCCCTAAAGGGGCAAGACCATCATGAAACATAAAACATGAAAAATGTAAAGAATGTCCTCTACAAGATTGGCCAATTTCTTCTCAGTGATTGGCTTATTAACGCGCGAATTTTTCACATATTTATGATCGGTGTTCGATTTTCTCGAGTGCCTGCCACCGTGTTGGCGAGTCGCTGAATTTTTCATTAAGCAGAAGTTTGGTTTGCGAGAACTTGAGCCTTTCCCGCGCAACAAGATATTTTGAAGTAATATGGAGACTAAGAAGCTTGTGGAATGGTAAGCTGAAGTTTAAGTTTAGCCACATTATATATATATAACTTATGGTTATTTTCTGGCTCCGATTTTCTGAAATTGAGGTTGTTAAGGACAACTTGCCGCGTTTGGTCGTAGAAGTTCGACACTCAAAATCCAGAAATTACAGCTTCTCAGTCTAGGTACTCGATTGCCTTCACTAAACAATTTAAACAACTACTTGATAAATAGCCGTACACTTATTGCCAAATGTCATCTTCTTCAACGAATTTGTTTAATTTTCCTTTTGATATTTCCATCTGTCGCGTTCTGAATTAACAATTTACTTAAGTGAGAAAGAAAGTTGTTAAATTGACTTGAATTCTTTCAAATTTTTTTAGGCTTTGGAGGAAACCATTTTGAATCCAAGCTAAAGAGGATACTATTAGAACTTTCATGGTTGAGGCCTTCAGAACGCCTTGTGTTTTTATGCTTGTTATTTTGGTTAAAATTGTTATTCATGTATTTGAGTGTATCGTACATATCTGACACATCCACAGGTACGAAACCAAGTTTTTATACGGCGCTTTGGACGAGAACAAAAATATACCCAAAAAGACCCTTGAAGCTGTGTGAGTATACATCAAACGGCTGATCACAGAGTGTATCTGATCATTTCCCTGTCACTAAGCGCGCACTTTCTGTCAAATTCTTTTCTTTCAGTCAATCTAAAAAGAACGTTCATGACGAAAACATGAATTCCTTAACTTTGGCTGGAGAAACATCTCCTCCAAAGTCGAACGATAAGATGTTAGTTCATACGTATTTGCTGATGACTGTTTTATTACTAATAAAATCAGTGTTCGAGTCTAAACTGCTAAGCTCGTTTATTGGCTGAGAGAGCACCAATAAATCCCCAACACAAAACAAAATGTGCAAAAAGTTAAAATTAAAAATTTGTGAAAATTACGTAAGTTTGCAATAAGGAGCAACTTATGAGAGTCGTTTTCCTTCTTGTTCTCTCTGAGAAAAACTAAATATTCTCAATCTTAACATGACTGGGAGGAATATATTTTACTCTTCCATTTTTATTTTTTCAGTAAGATTGCTGGTCACACAATCAATCAAATGCGGGCGCATAATGAGTGCGTGACACATCATAAGAAACGTGCTGTACGCGATAAAAGTAATTTGAGATTATTTGCCTGCGGTGAGACAGTCAAGAGAATTCTAGTGTAAGATTAACTATTTACATATCTTTCGCTTTTGATGGCACACCCAAGTGCGAGCGGGCTGCGCTCTCGCGTTCCAGCCAACGAAAGTCCTGGTACAGGTCCTCAAGAGTCGTTCGCCGATCAAACACCACTTTTGGACGAAGAAGCTGTTTTATCAAAACATCAAATGATGGAGGAGCAGACGCTCGAGATAGAGTTGGAACACATCGAAGTCGAAAAGAGGGAGAAAGAACGGCTCCACTTTCGCGATGGCAAGCGGCTGATTGACTATGTGATCGCTTACGAGACGCCTTCGAACGAAGATGAGTTAGACGAAGAGGAAAAGGAAAAACTGAGCGAAAAAGCAGAGAAAAGAGAGAGATTTCAGCGAAATTTAAAGCAAGCTGGGCTTGAAATCGAGTACGAAGAAGAGGTTACTACAAAGGTAAGAAAGTAACTAATCTCCATGTTTATGTATTGGTGTAAGATTCGATGCAAATTCAATCGGGTGTGCTCAATTCAATAAAACAAGGAAAGAAAACAGTTTTACTTTTATCGAAATATAGATGAACATATGGCCGAAAGTAAGATAAAGGAGCACTCAAATGTTTTTTGGGAAATTAAGCTTTGTTGTAGTGTATCTATACTAAAACAATTTCATACGACAAAATTCTCTTTGCGATATTTATTATCGTATGTTGTATAAAATTTGAATAACGAGTAAACCAAGGTGCTAAAAACCTAAGGAATTGCCTTTGCGCTCAAAATAATGACTTAAATAGGGTTTTTGATTGCCCTGCTCCTCATTTTGAGTAAAAAATATGTAGAGAATGAAATTTCACTTATGGAACTTGTCAGGGTAAATCTATTTATTTTTGTAACCGTTGTGGCTCGTGTTCTTTTGTTCTTAACTAGACAACGTCTGGTGTTTGCTTCCCGTTACACAGACAACAATATTTTTGTCTCGCGACGTCTAGAATGCACTTTTCTGTAGATCGTTTAAAGGTGTATCTCTCTTTTCTTACGAGAAGTTTCGAACGATGACCCAAATATCGTAAGGATATCTACAACTTTTCACCCTTGTAGCCCACGACGTGAAAATATTTACATATCTTAACTTGTCACGTAATCTTCACACATTTGTCACGTCTAAGTCACATTATGAATAACGTTGGATCAACACGTGCGCCTTGCAACTTTTATTACGTGTGTCAGAAAAACACAATATTTGTCTAAAGAAATTTACTTTTAAGCGTCTTATTTAGTTCTGTAGCTCGTGAATTAAAACTAAATATATTTTTATCAAAAAATATACGTGGATTGTGAGAAAAATTCGAAAGAACAAGTAAAAAACGCCCGCGATGTCACCGCGATACAAAAGGCAATTTGCATTTTTACTGTTTCGCAAGCTGAAGATTTAGGAGGACGTCTAATAGGGCAGCTAAGTCTTTTCTAAAACTGTGATTCAGTGTTGTTTCGATCTGAATTTGAGAGATGTTTCGAACATATTTGAAAATAGGCACAAACGCACACTAAAATGTAGGGTGGTAATTGAGATAGAGAAGGCTGAAAATACGGCATCCATTTAAGAATTTAAGAATGGTCATTCGTAGACTCTGTTAGCAACAGGACATGGGACACTAGCTGTGATCAGACGCACTGTTCGTAACATCAGGTAGCACATGTCACGCACACGTTGTAAGAGCACTGAAGTTCAAATAAACATCAATTTGGGCGAAAGTGTCACTGACCAACCCCTTCTCAGTTGGTACTTGTCAGTTCTGTTTTTATAACATTTGCTTGCACATTATTTTCTCGTGGTGCTAGGTTTCCTTAGTGTTCAGAATTTAAGATCTGCACTAGCTCTTCCTGTTCACCGGTTGCCCTTTTGTGGGTCCTTTTTTTTTTTGGATCCTCATGCCTAAGTACTGACGGAAAATGACCGAAAACATTTCGGCTCCTCATGCTACAATTGCGGTAATAATATTTATTAAATTTCTCAGTCATGATCGCTTAACAGTCGAGGTACTCATTACCACACTTCAATTTATAGGACGACAAAACCAAGACACACTTTTTGAAAGTTCACGCTCCATGGGAACTTTTAATCAAGACCGCAGAAGAGATGATGATGAAAATGCCCATAAAGGTAATCGATGTCATAGATTTGTGATTCACATTTCTCGATTTTTCTGTTGTTTGTCGTACATTTTCTCCCACTTTAAGTATTTTTCATTTTACCCTCTCCATTAGTTTGTTTGAATATGTAGGTATTTACATTTTTCGATCTATTTTCGTTCTGTTTGTTTCAGGAAAGTGATATTACAACGAATGGCTGGTACGAGAAAAACGTAGGAGAAAACATCCGCGATATGATTGATCGTACTAATCCCTTCGAGATCCACGATGGCACCTTCACCAAGTCAAGGAATTTTTTTATGGGTTACTTCAAGAGCGATCGCTTAGAAATTTATGTCGGCCATAAGAACAAAGACACTTTCTTCAGCCGAACGGACAGGAGTCGAATGGTAGAGAACATCTGTAGTCATATTCAGTTTGGTGAAGAAAAGTATGATGTTGGAATTAAAAAAATGATTCATGAAGGAAACTTCACTGCATCGTACCCTCTCCATCCTGGTCCCGAGGAATGTTCTGAGGGGGAACCCCCCACGAACGATAGGCAGCGCTTGAGGCGTGACTGGGCGCGGTTCGGACGTTGGTTCAAGTTTCAGCCGTATGACGCCATCAAGGATTATTTTGGTACCGAAATTGGCCTGTACTTCTCCTGGCTGGGATTTTACACAGTCATGCTTATTCCTGCCGCTCTTTTTGGGCTCTTCGTTTTCTTGTACGGTTTCATTAACGCACGCGACTTTCAACCCGTAAAAGATATTTGCAACAAATCCAACGAACGTAAATTCTACATGTGTTCCCTGTGTGACGGTCAATGCCCCTACTGGTCTCTGGTCTCAAGCTGTTATTACTACATCGCAGCCCATGCATTCGATAACGACAGCACGGTTATCTTCGCTATTTTCATGTCTGTGTGGGCGACCGTGTTCCTGGAATTCTGGAAGCGACGTCAAGCTGTTCTTGCCTACCGCTGGCATATGATGCATTTTGAAGACGTCGAGGAACAGTTCCGTCCAGAGTTTGTGGCCACTGCCCCAACTTGGCGGGAAGATCCTGTCACCGGAAAGGTTGTACCTCATGTCCCAAACATGACGAAATACCAAAGGTTTGCTGGAGTCGGAAGCGCAATCTCGTTCATGATTTTCCTGGTATTAGCAGCGGTCATTGGAGTGATAGCCTACAGGGCCTCGGTGTTTGCAGCTTTAGTGCGCAGCGAAGAAAGCAATGTGCGGAGAAATGCCAAGATTATTACAAGTGTTACAGCAGCCTTACTTAATCTGGTGAGTCTTTTTTAACTTTAGCTTAACCTTCTTTCCTCGCCCCCCCCCCCCCCTTCTCCCTTCTCATTATTCTGGATTGCGATGTAGTCATTTCAGAGGGAACCACTGGGTAAAATGTAGAAAAAATACGCGATCACACGCATTTAGTTATTTTTCGGTCAATTGAGCAAATCTTTGATCAAGTTATGGAAAAACATCTAAAGTAAGGGCAACCTTCAGCTGTCTCGAACATTTGTCATGACTTCCCAATGCAAAACCAGAGTTTTCAAAGGAGAGCAATACTGATATGAAAAGTTTGTGAATGATTAGCCACAGGAATCGACATTCTTTAGTTCAAGTCATCATTACGATTTTTTCATTCGATTTAGGTTTTCATCAATTTGTTGAAATTCTTCTACGAGAAACTGGCAATATGGCTCACCAACTGGGAGAATCCGCGGACAGCGACTGACTACAAAGACAGCTTCACCTACAAGATGTTCCTATTCCAGTTCGTGAACACTTATTCCTCGATCTTCTACATCGCTTTCTTTAAGTTGAACCTTGTAGTTGGCACACCGGGCAACTACCGGCGACTGGGCGGTACTGGACGCTTAGATGGGTGTGGCGCTGCAGGTTGCCTCCTTGACTTGTGTATACAGCTGGCGATCATCATGGTCGGGCAACAGATTATTGGAAACATTACGGAAACTGCCATCCCGTGAGTATACCGCAGAATTCTTGAACCCCTTTGTAACTAGAGGGGTGGGGTGGGGTAGTGATGTGCACGTCACGAAAGGAAGAAATAGCTAAAGCACGATTACCTCAGACAGACCAACCTTTATATAGCTTCAACTATTTTAACTTTTCTTTAGTGGCTTGATGAAATGGTGGAAACTGCGCCAAGCAAGGAAAGAAACCGATGACATCCCTCAGTGGGAAGAAGATTACAAACTGAGCCCGTTACCAGAACACAATTTGTTTTGGGAATACCTGGAAGTTGGTAATACTCTCTTCTCGTTATATTGCATTGGAATAGTGAGAGATAAGGTTGATTATTTTTCAACACACGGCTAAATTGTGCAAATAGGGGGGGCTTACAGTTCCTATAAATTAAGACTTTTGATAAATGATTTTACTGCAGGTTTTTATGCAAAGAGTGTGCTCATTGACCGTGTATTTACTTCATCTTCATTACTTAAGTGTCATCTATTTTTATGAGCAGAAAGTATTTGGCGGAGCGTTGATTTGGCAGCTTAAACCACAAAGAAAAAAGCGTTTTTGTACATATTTTTTCCTGAAAGAGAGGGTGCAACTTTGGTGGGAAGGAAATGTACTACATGTTAAAGGCTGAGTGTATTTCTTTTCTTTTTTTTAAAGATACGGTGTCAGGAATATCACCCAAGCAATACTAATTTTTTTTTTGGCATTAATTTGTACGTAGTAGTTTCATTATAGCGAGTGATTACATTTCGCTGTATTCCCACCGGCCCTTATCTTTATTTTTTCAGTGTTACAATTCGGATTCGTGACGATGTTTGTGGCTGCCTTTCCTCTTGCACCACTGTTTGCTTTGCTTAACAGTGTTATAGAAGTGCGCGTAGACGCTGTCAACTATGTCTGTCAATTCCGCCGACCCATCGCCACACGCGCTCAAGATATCGGAGCCTGGTACCCAATTATGGAAGGTTTAGCAAATGTGTCAGTTTTGGTGAATGCGTTTGTCATAGCGTTTACGTCAGACTTCATTCCGAGGCTCGTGTACATGTACTCCTACAGCAAGGACGGAACTTTGGCGGGTTTCGTGGAAAGTCGTTTGGCGTACTTCAATATATCCGACTACAAAAAGTACGGCTTGGATGGAGAGCCAGGAGCTAAATATGCATATCAAGTGCTGAATTATACCAGCGACTACTGTAGGTAAGTCAACATGCAGCTTTACAATGAGTGAGTGTATTAGAGCGCTTTTACGAGAAAAAAAGCTGATAAGAAGAAAGAAAAAATAAGTTTTAGTAAGAACCAATTAGGACTCAAAGTAAAAACAAGCAAACTGCTTAAAGCGCGGGAAAACGCGCGTCACTAAGCTTTTATTGGTTTTAGGATTGCATCTGATTAGTTGGGAAAGTGGTGCGAGTTTTCCGGACCAATCACAGAGAAAAGTAAAGTAGAACCAGAGCAATCTCTGATCACTTTCGACACTTAATTGAAAATGACGCCATTGGTTTTATCTTTTACTTGGGAGGTGGATACGTGGAGCTGAATCAGTCGCGGATAGCTTAACTGTACGTGAGGCGTTAAAAAGTACCGGCTTGAATGAGTTGCATGGAAGAACATTTTCAGAAAATGCCCTAGTCGTTTTGTTAATAAATAGACTTTTTATGACGTTAGAATGTTTTTTCTTTTTAGCAAAGTAAAAATTGTTCGATTTAACTTTTCCCCCTTTGATGATAATGCAGGTACCCAGGTTATAACGAGCGTGCAAATCCTTATGCCTACACTAAACAGCACTGGCATGTGATTGCTGCGAAGCTGGCGTTTGTATTTGTGTTCCAATACGTCGTTTATTCAATCAGAAAGTTTTTGGCCTGGTTGGTTCCTGATCAGCCAAAGTTGCTGGCGCTGAAAATTAAACGGGAAGAATTCCTGGCCAAGGAAGCCCTTCGAGAAAAAGAGACCGAAGAGGTCGATGTAAACACTGAAGCAGTTGCTTAGTGAGGTTGGTAGACGAGTTTCTAAAGCATTGTGACGAACAGAGCTATTGTGTGGGAAATTTGTATCTGTTGAGGAAATCCTTGTTAAAGCTGCTGGGCGCTGCTGTTTGGCAACGTTTTTTTATATTGTGCAATGTGTACTCAAGTACAATTCTTTATATGCAACATTGATGTGTACCCATTCAAATGAGAGTAACTAAACATTTCTTCTGTGTGTTGTTGTTTATTTCCCGTTTTTGCTGGGTCTAACTTCGTAATGCTATTTTTGCACCTTGAAAGATGACTCAATAAATAAGGTAGGATAAAACCGTGATGTTTGTCCATACGAATTAACTTCTGAATTTCCATTCTATGTCATTGTCTGATCGTGGTACGAGGCTTGGGTAAAATCACCAAATTTCGTAAGGCGCTGATCGGTTTCCTTTCTATATTTGCAGCAACTGATCGTGAACGATTGAAACTGGTAACTGGACTCTTCATTCAACAAACGTGGAGAAACTAACCCGAGAGAAATTATCCAAGATTTTCTAATGCCATTCTTCAGTATATAATGTAACTAGATTAACTCGTTCTCCTGATCAAAGTCTTCGAACGGTTTTGTATGTAAAGTTTTTTTTCGCATTAGAGTGTTACTTAGAGGATTAGTTGTTTCCAGACTAGTCTTTGTTCATCAAAATGTTACGTTATCGTGCAAACTTACATGGTTTTCGCTGTCTTTTTAACTCAGAAAATAATGTAAACTTCTGGTTTGATGTGGCAAGAGAAATTACATCAGTTGACGGGCGGCGAGGGTGTGCATGATCAAAATAAATATATCCAACAATAACTGTTATTTTAATTAACCTCTCTCAAAAGTGGTGACGTAAATGAAAAATTTTGGAAAACTCACCTTTTCTACTACATTGAACGTATTCCATTTGGTACATACTTACAATTGCTTGTGTCACACTGGCCCTTAGGACTTTGGAACAGTAGTGGCGGTAGAAGTAGTTGTAGTGTTTGTTGTTGTTCCTGCTGTTTTTGTCAAAGTAAAACAGCAATTGACTGCAACAACATCTGAGTGGCTGGAACTTTTTTTAATGACCAATTTGGAGGCTAGTTTAAGAATCGATCTGTTTAGTAGAGGTAGTAGTAGTAGTAGTAGTAGTAGTGTTTGTTGTTGTCGCTGTGTATGCTGTTATTAACAGATTAAAACTGCAATTAACTGCAACAACGCTTGACTGGCTGAAACTTTGTTTGATGACCAATTTGGAGACAAGTCTAAGGATCTAACTGGTTGATACAAACATTCTTGGTACATAGAGATTACTTCATGGAAAATGCGCGCGTACGATTTTCATTCACGAGTTGTGTAGTATCAGAAAACGAACGAGTGAGCGCAGCGAACGAGTGAGATTTCTGATACGTATCAACGAGTGAATGAAAATCGTACAAAGCATTTTCCATGCTGTAATGTGTTTATTTCATAGGTGCTGAGATTTTTTCGTGTTGTCTGGTAGACAAATAGCACAAATGGGGCGATGAAAAGCGTAAAAAGTAGTTTAAAAATTTCTCAACAACAAGTTAATAAAAGTGCATAAAGTTCATAACACTTAAGCTTACCTGTGTTCATCAGATATCAATCAAGTTCAATGTCTATTAATATTATAATAAAGGAAGCCATGCCAACAAACTATTTAGTGTCATGTAAAGAGTGCGTACGGACTCAGCCGCTGGAATATCTTCAATTTTCCTGTCTTCGTCCTTCGTTTTCAAAAATCTTTCAAGCAATCTTACATCTCTTTCAGTTTTTTGGGCGGTATTTTTGTTTTCGTGTTCTAAAATGAATTCTTCAACTGAGTAAACAGAAGCGAACCTTCCCTCGGCCATTTTTCAAAGCGCGCGGGTTTTGTGCAACGCTCTCGCATGACGTTCTCTTCAGTACGTTCATTCATCATTAGTGAAATTTCGTCGTTGGCGTTGCTGATTGGACGAACGATAATTTTTCACGGTGAAATTTTGTCGTTCGTACTCCTGATTGGCTACATTTAGAATCAGTACGAATTTTATTTACTACGATTTTTGTGGGTAAATCCCAGTACCTATGAAATAAAAAGCTTGGGAAAATAGTTTGACTCTTCTGTAAATTAACCCTTTGACTCCTCAAGAATGACTGCATCTAATTTCTCCTTACAACATCATCCCTCAATCGAACATTAAGGTCATGAGAATAAAGGAAATGATCACAACTAACGAAGCTCTTGATCGTTAAACAGATTCTCTTTATCAGCATCGTGGCAAATTAATGGAAAACGGTATGGGGAAAGTATAATAAAGTATAGAGGGTTCAAGAATTGTTAAGATTCTGTTGCCGCCTCATTCCGAAAAATGAAGGAGCCAGAAAGGTAATAAATCTAGAATCATCTTCTCCGCTGCTCGAGGAACCACAAAAGTAGGACCTGAGATGCGATCATTTAAATGATACCATAAGGCAAGAAAAATCTCGAGGATAGGTCTTCAGTTTAAGTTTATATTATGTTAATCAAAAGCTGCATAAGTTTTACAAAAAGCATCA
Source organism: Pocillopora damicornis (assembly GCF_964200805.1). Taxonomy (NCBI): domain Eukaryota; kingdom Metazoa; phylum Cnidaria; class Anthozoa; order Scleractinia; family Pocilloporidae; genus Pocillopora; species Pocillopora damicornis. Next base: position 21,244,050 of record NC_142679.1, read on the forward strand.
CACGTACAAAATTCAAATATCAAGCTTATTTTGCATCAATAAGTATAAAAAAACTAATGAAGATCTATGATTATCCTTCGCCTCAATTCTCCCGACAGTTTCCGCCAACTAACCTGAGGTACTTTTAAGCTGAAAGAAAAAGGAGCTCGATGTATCTGGTATGAAACTCGATGTGACTGGTATTAAACTACAAATGGTCTTGAAGCTATTGCGTACTTTCCCTGTTGCTCGAAGATAAGAGAAAATGTGCTATTCTGAAATGGAAAATTTATCAAGTGTCCTGTATTCCTACAAGATAAGTGTCAGTAAACTGTTTCCTTGAAAATGTGATGTACATGAGATCAGCTTAAAGGTTATGGTAGGTTGTGCTCGAAATATATTTAAAAGGTTTATCACAGACAGGGGAGGGCATGTTTCAAAGTCCCTTCGGAATAGATTGAAAGAAGGCCCGCGCTGAATTTGATTACTGAATTTCTAACTCTGAATATCGCATCTCTCGCGTTCTGATTCCATCCCATATCCAATGCGCACTCTAACGCGCGCGCTTAAGCGCGAAACCTGCTTCGCAGCGTTTCGCTGAAAAGTCTAGAACCGATAGTGTTTTTGTGCAAATGAAAGAAAAAAATATAGATGAATAATTCAAGAGGCGGGTGTTTTGAAAAGTGGATGAAAAAGGAGCATAATATTTTGACATACATTCATAATTTCGTTGCGCGCTACAATTTCTGTTAAAAATGTGCTCTTTAGTTTTTCTCCTTTATTTTTTTCGATTTTTCGCCGAAAAATGACAGTATTCATGGAAGAGATATAAAGCACCTGGAGTTTTAACAACACGCGCGATACATTATATTTGCAAGCCAATTACATCTAATTTGTATTTTATGCAAATATGTTCGCCCTCTGTCACACCCATTGCAAAGTTCAGCGAACTCGTCGTTTCTGTCAACGCCACTGGAGAGTTACGCCAAAAATCGAGCTCTCATGGCGAAACCTGTCGCCTACACGAAAACCACCGAAGATGGTGACATTCTTCTTAATATGGTGGAGCCATCTTTCCACTCCAAACAGACAGAGACGAAGGGATTGTATTTGGACGACGCAGGATCGAGAAAGAAAATCGACTATGTCCTTGTATACGAGCGTTGCGAGGAGAAAGAAAATAAAGATGAAGAAGCCAAGGAAGAAGCCAATAAACATGAGGAAATGAGAAGGGCATATGAAGAAAGTCTTGCAAACGCTGGGTTAATCCTAGAACGGTCAGAGTGTATATCATCTCAGGTTAGTGATGACCTAGCAGATTCATTGCGTACATTTGAAGCGTAGCCAAAACAAACTCAGTGTAGTTAGTCTGACTACCGCTCTATTACAGAAGTACTTTCAAACTCTTTGCAAAGAAGTTTTTCGAATGAGTGCCTTTATTTATTTATTTTGTTTGCAAAATATGAAGTGTTATCTCTTATTCCGTACGGGAAAGTTAAAGAAAAGCGTTGAATTCACTAGATTTCTGAGGTTATTTCAGAATTCCATCGGTCAACTCAGTGTCATTCTTCACACGTAAGGGTTGGAGTGAGTTTAATCAAGCAGCAAAACATAATTTTATAACAGAATTAACCCTCTTGAATGAAATTCTTGAAAATCAATTTTGGTTGTGCTTGGTAACACGCTTGGCAATATATTAACTCTAGATTTGTGGATAAACAATCTCTTCGTCGAGAATTCACGAATATTCTGCGAGAAGATAAATATTCCGCTCCTATGATTGCTAAATCGAGCGTGTAATTTTAATAATAGCTAGAATTCTTTCGAGCTCTTTCTGAATATTTCATCTAAAATTTGGCGAGGGTTGTTCTTAATGTTTTGCCTTTAGCAGTGAAAAAAATTGAATTCAGAACAAATCGGAATATTTTACCGTCGATTGCTGTTTACAAAGAAAGATAAAGATAAAATCATTTGACTTTCAAAAGCATCCAACTTGATCTGTTATCTAAAAGACTGAGCGATGAAAGCGTTCGGAAAATCATTGCGATCGATTTTCGCAAACTGGGGTACGTGCTTCATATTGTGGACTTCATTCTCCTAGGGGTTTATTTTCTGTTTGTCCTTCATAGTGGAAAATCCTTCAGGGAATACACGACCCTAGCTAAATTAGCATTCACCGCTGGATGTAAACAGAAAATGTAAATGAAGAGTATTTTACCTTCCCGGATTCAATCGCCATTAATACTGAAACTGAAAATTAAAAGGACTAAAGCAATTCTATTTCCATCTTGTAACAATTACTTAGTAATTTGAAAATTTACTTATCTTCCAAAATTGAATGATATACCTTTAAGAAGCTACTAGCCATAATTTGACATTTTTGAAGTAAAGTTTTGGTCACTATAGACAACGACTTTCACTCTTCTCCTCGATTTGAATCAACCTTATATTTTAATTTAAACATATTTAGAGCATTTTCTCCTAGGAAAACGACTGACTGCCACACAAAAGCACTATTTAACTTTCCCAGTGAGTTATTATTATTCGCTGTAGTTTTCTTGCCTTAGTTGTAAGCACAGTGACGAAATGATAGGTCAGTGTGCAGCATGCAGAGTCCGCTTGTTAGAACAGCACCTTTCTTTAAAACATTATGAAAACATTATGCTCCTGATTGCTGTTAAACGTAGCTAGGGCAAAAGTTGATATATTTTGAGTTTGAAAATTAAAATTCACTTGTTAGGCGTACTACGCACTATGCATAGGCCGTGGTAGAGCAGCAGAGAACTTTGAGTAGGTATAACTGCGTACATTCTGCGGGAGAAACGTCATCGACGCACATCGATCGCGAGAACTGACATGTTCAAAACAACTGTCTTTGAAATTTCAAAAACCCTAGAAAGTTCAAAACTCAACTTTTAACGCGTGAGTGATATAGCTTAGCTCATTACAATGTGTTCAATGATGCGAAATCTTTTTAAGGAAACAAAGCACCCGTGCCTGATTTCTTATACAAAATCTTACCTTACGATGAAAGCAATGAGCCGAGAAGCATAAGTTTATCACGCCCATTTATTCTCTAAGCCAAACTGACGCTTTACTGAAGAGCTTACCGAAATACAGGGAACCCAAGATGAAAAATGGATTAAACGGCTATTCCAGATTAAGCCAAGATGAAGAGGATAAAAATGACAATACACAGCTAGAATTAAGGGAGGATTCAGATCGAAGATTGCCGAAAGGAGTATATTTCAGCGACGATGCACAGCCAGCAAAGCGCATCGACTACGTGTTAGTTTATGAAACAAATCAAAAGGACCAAGCTCATTCAAATGACAGTAAGCAATATCAACGGAAAGCTTTTGAAGATTGCTTAAGGAAAGAAGGGCTTAACATAGAATACGATGAGATCGTCTTTGCACAGGTGGGGCTACCCTCGCTGGTTGTTTTTCTCATAGTTTGCCGAGCTCTGTAATTCATCATGAATTGCCAATTCTCCTTCTTGCTTTGTTTGAACACGCATGATAATGGTGGAAAAGATGATGCTTTTCAATTATATATGTTGCTTGAAATTACCTTGAGAAAAAAACAAAACTGCAAGCTTTATCGTAATGATCAATATTGTCAAGCTTCACACAATAATATCATTGATCTAATGCTAATATTTCATTGTCTTTCTCATAAACCCTTCGGAGCAAGTTCAGTTAATGCCAGACTCGAAACGTATAATGGTAGAGGCCAATAGGGGCGTAAAATGTACTTCACGAAATGCTAAAATTGCTAAATTTTATCAAAAGGAAGTTAGAAAAGTTAAAAAAGCTCTTGCTGCTTGCTGAGAGTTTCCTTCCATCTTCATTGAAGGGGCACGATCACGAGTTATGGAAAACTGAGCAGTTAATTACGTAACAATATACAATTGCCATCATCTTCAAATATCATATGACTCTCAATTATTGCCTTATTGAGATAAATCTCGCCCACCTTTTTAAAGTTTATATACTGAACACTACCAGTAAGCGTTCAAACAAACATGTGTTCGTGTGTCATTAAAATCGTCCAAAAATTAAATATAGAGTTAGCCAATAAATTGAACAAATTTAACTTTTATCAAATACGCTTGGACCTAGGTTGATTTAGGGCAGGCAAAAATCTTTTATCCCCAGACTAGTTTAAAAGCGAGCGATTTATTGAAAAGAGCTTTGTTACGTTTCTGAACGTAGCATCTGTTGATCGAAACTTCTTTAAATTAAATCTTATGTATGTTTTTTCTACCAGGATCCTGAAGTCAAGCGACACTTTGTCCTTATTCATGCTCCGTGGCCCGTATTGGCTAAAAAAGCGGAGGCGATGCGTCTCAAAGTTCCATTTCAAGAAAACGACATTGTGTTCAAATCATGGATGGAGAAGACAATCGGAAGCGAAAGAATGCAGTCACTGCGTCGGAGAAATCCCTTGATTGTGCAAGATTCTACTTTGGAAGAAAAAAGCAGCTTCTTCATGGCTAACTTCAAGGAAGCTGAGGTTACCAAGTTTGTCAATCACCACAACAAGGCGGAGTTCTTCGACAACATTGACCGCATATACATTGTGCAGCAAATTTGCTTCAATGCTCGCTTTGCAGAAGGTCGACATGGTGTTGGGCTCAGAAGAATGATTTATGAAGGTGCATACGTGGCAGGATACCCACTTCATGATGGTCCCGTTGCTCTTGAATCTGATGAGGAGCCTTCAAATAATCGACAGCGATTGCATCGAGACTGGGCCAGATTTGGAAGGTTTTATAAATTCCAGCCGTATGGAGCAATCAAGGATTACTTTGGCAGTGAAATCGCTCTGTACTTTGCTTGGCTTGGATTTTACACGGCAATGCTAGTACCTCTCGCCATCATTGGTCTTGTCGTGTTTCTGTATGGAATTGTCTCCGCGGGCTCTCACATTCCCGTTCAAGATGTCTGCGGTGGGAGAAACAACGCAACCTGGTATATGTGCCCACTGTGCGACACGCAGTGTAGCTACTGGGATTTAGCCTCGTCCACCTGCCTCTATGCCTACGTCACACATTTCTTTGACAATGATTGGACAGTTGGCTTGGCTCTGATCGCGTCTGTCTGGGCGACGCTGTTCCTCGAGTTCTGGAAGCGTCGGCAGGCTAGTCTTGCTCAAGAGTGGCACACAGATGACTTTGAAGAAGAAGAAGAACCTCTCCGTCCTGAGTACTCTTCAACCGTAACTACCCTGAAGAAAAATGAAGCCACTGGAAAGATGGAGCCGTACGTACCCAAGTTAACTCTATATAGGCGGTATGGTGGGGTTTTCAGCATTATCATCTTCATGATTTTCCTTGTCATCGCTGCTGTGGTTGGTGTAGTCGTTTATCGAGCTGCAGTTTTTGCTTCCTTAAGTGGAAACAAAGAAAAAAACATCCAAACACGTGCCAGGATTATTACCTCAGCAACTGCAGCTCTCCTCAATCTTCTCGCAATCAACCTCTTGAAGTTCGCTTACAGCAAATTGGCCGTCTGGTTGACTGACTGGGAGAACCCACCTACGCGGACCGACTACGAAGACAGCTTTACTTGGAAAATGTACTTATTCCAATTTGTGAATACATATGCTTCAATCTTTTACATCGCCTTTTTCAAGTCAGGGCTAGTGGTTGGAACCCCTGGCAGGTACAAGCGCATAGGCGGTCGATTCCGATTGGATGGCTGCAGCGAACAAGGATGCTTCTTAGAGCTTTGTGTCCAGCTTCTCATCATCATGGTCGGGCAGCAGATTATTGGCAACGTCACTGAAGTTGTTATACCGTAAGTAACAAAATAGGTCGCTAAAAAACACCCAATAAATGAGTAACCTCTCTCTCAACGACCTGAGAATACGATATCACATCTAAAACTGTGTTCTTGAAGAGTTAGAGTTATGTCTCACAACAATCTTGAAAAATGTAAAAATTTGGGTATCTTCTTCTTTTTCAAGTGGAAAACGTTACTGCACTCTGCCAGTATAGGTAATTTTGTGTTATCAGCTTCACACATTCTCTTGATTTTACAATTACTTTGACTTAGTTTTTTGCCTTGCTTACCAGCAGCTTTCAATTGCAATGCTTAGTGATAAGTTATCGTAATTTCTTCACAGATATGTCATGTACTGGTTGAAGAGGCGCAAAGAAACTGACAAAGACCAACCACAGTACCAGCTTGACTTTGATCTGAGTCCTCAAGGAGACCACTACATGTTTTGGGAGTATCTCGAAGTTGGTAAGCTGTAATATTTTTGTGATTCAGTGACAATTTCACATTGGAAGCTTCATCCGCCGTTCTACAATATATCGCAATTTGGATTGTTTTCTACAGACCTTACGTAATTCAACATTTCTTGGAAACCTCTTACAAACAAAAATTAGGCGATATTTTTAAATTATTTATTAGTCCAAATTGTGTAACTCTATAAACTACGTGGTGCTTTGATCGAAATCAATCCTAGATCAACAGTGACTAAAAGGGAGGAACAGGTGAGCGTCATCAAGATTACGATATCTTTTTTTCTCTCAGCGAACACATTGAAAAGATGCCCATGTTCGGACACGTAACGTTCGTTCTATATACCGTCTAATATATACATGTTATTCGACTTGCAGTTTTACAGTATGGATTTGTGACCATGTTCGTGGCTGCATTTCCTCTTGGTCCTTTCTTTGCCCTCCTTACTGCTATAGCTGAAATCCGTGTAGACGCCATCAACTTTGTATCGCAGTTTAGGAGGCCAGACGCTGCACGTGCTGAAGATATCGGAGCCTGGTTCCGAATCCTTGAGGGTGTGACAAAAATTTCAGTCCTGGTAAATGCCTTTGTGCTAGCCTTTACATCAGAGTACATCCCAAAGCTTCTTTACAAAATGAAGTATGCTCAAGACCGCAACTCTACAGGAGGAGGTACCTTGGATGGATACATAGAGAACTCTTTGGCGTCTATTAATGTCTCCTACCTGTTCGAGTTAGAACCTGGAACAGAACCAGAAAATATTTATGAAAATCTTAATTATGAAAAAACCACTTGCAGGTAACTACGTTGTTTTAAATTACTTTCCTTGTTTCCATTTTTTTTTCCAATTTCTGTTGTTTTTCTAAATGATATCGAGGGGTCCCTTTTTTCCTTATAACATGCAAACGTATCTTTTCATCATTTTCTGCAAAACTTGACGTGACATGTTGTGTTCTTGTGCTTACTGTAAGAGGACTGGGTTCTAGCCCCGGGTGAATCATTTACGTACTATTTCAAAAACGAGTGCGAGGGTTTCATCAGGGTTTCCAAACACGAGAAAACTGATGAAAGTGATGATGCTCTTATTTTTTTCGAGTGTTTGGGAACCCTGATAAAACCCGATGCACGAGTTTTTGAAATAGCTTCTTAACTGCGCCTCAGGAAAAAAAGAAAATGGACATATTCACGAACATGTTGTCAGCAAGTTTGTTGTTACGAAAAACTGTATTGTTATGGTGATTTGTCTGTGAACAATGTGATCACAAGGTTGTTTGCTCATGTTGGTGTCTTTGTTTTAAGTATTCAAATACGCGTTATTAATATTCATATTAAGAAATGAGTTCACTAGAGTTTGATGCTTTATCAAACTCAAGGGTTTGATATTATATGAAACTTAAAGACAGCACGTCGTTTCGGTGTTTCACCGGAATGCACGTGACGAAATTGGCGTGTCTTAATGAGTTTGAGAACGGGTTTTCAAGTTCTTCCAGATATTACATCACATTGCCTATCTACGACTTAAGTGATTCTTTATTTCTATGTCTTAGATATCATGGCTATTTTGCATCGACTCCACCTTACAAACAGAACAAGCAATACTGGCACGTGATAGCTGCGCGCCTCGCTTTCGTGTTTGTGTTCCAGTTCTCTGTGTACCTCATCACAAGTTTCATCGCCTACTTGGTACCTGATGTTCCAAAGGATCTGGATTTGAAGGCCAAACGAGAACAGCATTTGACGAAGTTGGCGTTTAGAAAGAAGTATGATATTGATGAAAGCAATGGTGACCATCACGTACCCCTGGATAATGAGATGCTGTAATGAGATCAATATTTGACATAATTTCAAAACAACTGTAGAAGTAGACTACATAACTGACCATTACGAACCACAAATATAAAAGGGAAATTTCAGATCTTAAAAAAATTATTCTTTCAGCTAAATGAGGAATACACGAAATGTTTTCTCATTGTCGCCATTTCAAATGCCCATTTTTCAATTGTTTTCAAGGGCTTTGAATTTTTCTACGTAGATAAACCTTTTCATATTAGTTGGCTCATAGCTTAGTGAAAATTTACTTGCGTGCAATGTGTTCTGAACATGTAGGAATATCTTGTACTTCACAATTTCCTTTTGGTAAAAGATTGAATTATTTTTATATAATAAGCAATTTTCGCGGTTTTGACCCTTCTAAATTTTGAGACGTAAGAATGCTCATTTCATGTTCTATTGCATTTCAGAGCAAGTACCATATCTCAAACTAATTCGATATTTTCGAATCTTGCATTTATATTTTGGCTCTCCGTGCTGATTATTCCCAGCAGTTTCAACATACTCAACTCCCTGTTATATAAACAGTGGTTTAGTTGAGAAACCGTTACTGATAACCTTAATCTAGAAAAGTGTTTGATTATTTCGCTTGGTGCTCTAGAGTTAAATGTTAAGAACGAAAAGCATCATTGGTTGTAAAGTGTTTTTTTTTCTCTGTAAAAGACCCAGCGTGAGATTGCAATAAACTACAATTGAATCTTCAATTCATCGCCTGCAAAGTTACAAATGATCATTTTCATCTAAGATGAGAATTAAAAAACCCTTAGGGTTTGTGATAGCGTTCTCGATAATTGCTTCATTTTCTCCCTTTTAAGTTGACAGAAAACTTTGTCGCAAGATACTTTCACAAGCAGCCTCTGATTCTCACACATAAGTTCGAGGAAAACCTTTGAAATGAAATTTCCTATATTATTGCGGACATTTTAAATCTTTCCGTCCCAAAAGGATTAGACAGCGGTAAAGCTGTCCCTATTTATCAGACCTCTTATCACAGGTAATAAAAGTATCGTTCAACTGCAGGGTGAAAAGAAACATAATTATTAATTTCCTAAGGGAATAACAGCATTATTTCTTTATCTTTTGTCTTCCAGTTCGAATTCCTTTTCATAAACCTGAAATGGGTTTACATTGCACAAAGCCTCCGCACAAAATAACCGATGGTAGCCTGAAGAAATTCAGTTCTCTTGAAAATAAGGGTCCTCAGTCAAGCCAATGTACACCACTGGATACAAATGTCATTTAGAAGCTTTTCACCTGTGGTGATATCAATCGTATGTGATGCAGAACACCAGAGGATAACAATTACAACCTTTTGAAACAATTTCGGCAAAACTCTGTCTGAAGTAATTATTTGCCATGGCACAATAGGTATCATCCTTTATCATAATTTTATCATAACGCGTACGGTGTACCTAACATCTTTTACTCTAGTGTTTACCAATCATTCATATGGTTTATCATTTACTCCATTTATACGTACCAGTTGGTCATTTAAACCGCCAACGCCCTCCTTATTATACCAGGTGTTCTATATCCACGTTTTTGTTCAGTTTTGCTGGTGGAATTATGAGTCAACTTGTTTTGTTTCGTCACCCCCTGGAGCGCTCGCTTCATTCTCAGCTACAGGTGTTTTTTCTGAATACTCCTCAGCCCAAAACGTAATAATGACTCACATGATAATTTAAAAAAAAAGTACCACTATGTTCCTTGAAAAGGTTATCTTCCTCATTGCATATCATCTATGTTTAACCTTCATGTTTTCGAGCATGAAGAGTTTTCTCTATACCAAAAACGTTGGAAAACATCCAAATATAGCGAGCCAGTAAAAACCATTTAAAGGACGAAAATTTGCCAAGCTCCTGTCAAAATTTTGACCGCTTTGAAAGCGATTTGTTTCTATTTAACATACTTCGCTATGACCGATAGTTACTTAGTCGAAATATTGCTCCTGCAGTATAATTACTTTACTTTCGCATGAGATGATGAATCGGACTGTTGTCACAAAGCCGCTTTACGATAATTGTGCAGACATTTCCATTAACTACAAGTACAGAAGCATCACTTCTAGTAATAAATTATTAATGCTGTCATGGGCCCCTGTGTTTCCAAAATATCATAAAAGCAGCTTGAATTAATAATAACGGCGCGAGTTTTTCAACGCTGATTCGCATTTCGAAGCCATTCTTAACGCCTTTTGAAATTTTCGCCTGCTTTAAAAGGACATTGAACCTAACACATCCTGCCAACGTATTTCTCAAACAAGAATTCCTTAATTTAATCGCATCTGTCATCACCTGGCCACCGTTGCAAAGCTGGAAATATAAAATTGATATGGAAAGGGGATCCTATGCGAGATTGGACCGAATCGATAACATCCAGATAGAGTTGAATGAAAAATCGCAAGTATCCCTTGAAGACGATCCAAGCGAACTACACAAGAGAAATAAAACCTACGAAAAGCATGTTGATTACGTTTTGGTTTACGAAACTCCAAAGGATGTCAGTGGAATGGATGATGATGCTCTCGCAAAACAAAGGAAACTTGTTGCATGGCGATATTCATTTGAAAAATGCCTTGAAAATAAACTAGGGTTAGATCTGCAGCGTAAGACTGTGATCATCGGGGAGGTAAATAATTATAGATTAGAAATTCTATTATTGCTATTTCATTTTATCACATTCAATGTTTATTTAGAGGCTTATAAGGTCATGTTTTAATTTGCATTATTCGCAGAGCTTTTCAGTAAATTTTCATTCTCCAAGTTTTCATAGCTAACAATAGCCGCCTAGAATTTTATCGATCTTTTAACATTCTTTAATCTGATTTATAAACTCAAACGAATAGAAGAATCTCAATATTAATTGCAGGGTAATGGTTGAAAGTACTCACTAAAGCCTTGAATAAAAATATTTACCCTGTAAAGCTTTGCGGTAAAAGTACCATCGCCTCGACACGCTAAGAGTAGGAACTACTTACGTTAGCTACATGAAAAGTAACCATCTGTGTGAATTACGTTGCCGTTAGAAGAGACTCTGTCGGGGGAAGGGACAGCGATGAAATGTTTTATAATACAGCCGCACATTCTCTCCTTTTCCAGTTTAAATTCGATTAGCTCTTGTTTATATCATCAATGTTCATGTAAAATTTTGAATTTACTTTTCATGCATTATGCAGGATCCAGAAATAGAACGTACTTTTGTGCTGATCCATGCGCCTTGGAATGTGTTGGCACAGAGTGCTGAGCGGATGAGATTAAAGGTTCCTCTTCGACCCAATGACGCGGTATTTTCTTCATGGATAGAGAATATAATTGGTCACAAATTGTTCGAAAAGCTGCAGAGCAAAAATCCTTTTGTCCTTCATGATTCCACCCTAGGCGAAAAGCCGAGCTTTTACATGGCTCCCTTTCTAGAAGACCACTTGAGCGAGTATGTGAACAACGAGGACAAAGAGAGCTTTTTTAAAGTCTTGGATCGCCACTACATCGTCCAACACTTGCTTCAAAATGCCCGGTTTGCGAGAGGACCGGACGGGGTCGGGCTACAAAGGCTTCTTCTGGATCAGGTTTACCTCGCAGCGTATTCACTTCATGATGGCCCAGATTCGCAGGAAGAAGGAGAAGCTGCAACAAATGATCGACAGAAGCTGAAAGCAGACTGGGCAAGATTTGGCAGATTCTTCAAGCATCAACCTTATGATGCCATCAAGGATTACTTCGGACACGAAGTCGGCCTCTATTTTGCCTGGCTCGGATTTTACACCGCCATGTTGTTTCCTCTTGCCATTGTTGGCTTGCTGGTATTCATCGCTGGTGTTATTTCAGCAGGCTCCTACATCCCTGTTCAAGATCTTTGCGACGAGAAAAACAGAGGTCGTTGGTATATGTGTCCATTGTGTGACAAACAGTGCAGCTTTTGGAATCTAGCTCCCGACGTCTGCATGTATGCTTACACAACGCATCTGCTTGACAACGATGGAACTGTGTTCCTTGCTTTTGTTGTGGCCATCTGGGCCACGCTATTCCTTGAGTTTTGGAAACGTCGCCAAGCATCCCTCGCTCAAGAATGGCACACCTCTGAGTTTGAGGAAGAAGAAGAACAATTTCGTCCTGAATACAGGAAAAGTTTACCAAAAGAACAGTTGCAAATGTTTCTCTTTAAACGTAACCCAGAGACCGGAAAAATAGAACCTTTAGTTTCCAAGGTTAAGACGTACCGAAGATATGGCACAGTCTTTGCTGTGGTAGCTTTCATGATTCTTCTAGTTCTTGGAGCTGCAGTTGGCGTAGTGGTATACCGTGCCGCCATGTTTGCTGTACTGAGTGGTAGCAGGGACAACAATGTTCAAAAACGTGCTCGTATCATCACGGCGGCAACGGCTGCGCTTATCAATCTTGTTTTTATAATGTTTTTGTCCAAAGTGTACGAGAAGCTGGCAATTTGGCTAACTGACTGGGAAAACCCACCCACAGAAAGCGCTTACAAGGACAGTTTCACATGGAAAATGTCTTCTTTCCAGTTCGTCAACAACTATTCAGCCTTATTTTATATTGCTTTCTTTAAATCAAACCTTATTGTGGGATCTCCTGGAAAATACAGGAGGCTGATGAGCAAGTATCGATTAGACGGCTGTAGCGAGCAGGGATGCTTTTTGGAACTTGCTGTTCAACTTTTTATAATCATGGTGGGAAAGCAGATTTTCTTCAATATATTTGAAATGGCGATGCCGTAAGTACCAAGGACGTTCTTTTAGAGAGCTTGAATCTTTTCGGAATTTGTTTATTTCTTTCGTTAGCACAGTTTCAAACCTAACAGCCTATTCTAAGTGCGCATGCTCTCATTTGGTTTTAGATATTTGAGTCTGTTGAAGAATCGGCATAACAAAGAGAATCCAGATGACTGTCCTCAGTACGAAAGCGACTACGATCTAACTGCATGTGAAAAGCATTACATGTTCTGGGAGTACTTAGAAATTGGTAAGAATTTTAAATATTGTGGAAATTGATATCTTTTCAACTCAGCTGAATTTTCAAAAGCCGTTGTAAGGCCAAGTTCATGATCAAGTGAAGCAAATTTGTAACTCAAATGGAACATTGAAAAATTCAAATCATGAGAATAATAATAATAATGATGATGATGATGATGATGATCATAGTCATAATAACGATGACAATAGATATATATATATATATTGCATAATAAATTGATGTGTATTTGAATATAATATTCGGTCTTTCTCTCGTTGGTAGACTTGCGCATCGTGATTCGCTAATATCGACACCAACTTTACTGTTACAGTCTAAAGATCCATTTCAGAAATTTTTTTCCCATTTACAGCTACTTGGTGGAGACCTCGTGTAGCCGCTTCTGTAAGAAGCCCTGTTATCTCAAGATAACATAGAACTAGTCTATAAAATGCATTTTGGCCTCTGCTGATACATCTAGATTGTATGCTCACTGAGGCAAAGGGTGGCAATCTCAGAATTGAATCATTCTTGACTAATTTCAGTTTTACAGTATGGCTTTGTGACCATGTTTGTGGCTGCGTTCCCACTCGGCCCGTTGTTTGCCTTTATCAACACCATCATTGAGATCCGTCTGGACGCTATCAAGTTCTTGTGCCACTTTCGCCGACCGGATGTTGCCCGTGTTGAGGACATAGGGGCCTGGTACGACGTCCTGGAAGCTGTGACAAGAGCTTCAGTGCTGGTGAATGCCTTCATACTTGCGTTCACTTCAGAGTTTATCCCGAAACTCCTTTACAAAGTCATGTACGCTCCTGATCGTCATTCCTCAGGTGGAGGCACTCTGAAGGGATACGTTAATTTTACACTAGCTGCCATTGATTTGGATACCCTCTACTCGTGGGAAAATGGAACCCAGCCAGACAACCCGACAGAAAATCTAAACTACACAAGAAGTCATTGCAGGTAGTTAAATAGCTTTCATCGCAATAGCAATAGAGTGTTCAGAGTGGTAGGTGGTTCATGGTAACTTAGGGTAGCTTCATTTGGAGCTGCTGTCTTTCTGAAATGAAATCTGTCTTAGAAATGACCGATCTAACCTAGATTAATTGCTGTTTTCAGCTTCCTTCAGCTCCTCAAGAGGTACAATAGTCTTGGGGCAGATGTTTACCCTACAGTATTTGCCATACACACAAAGAAAACTTTCGTTTCATGTTCTGTTTCCTCTGTGAATAGATATCCTGGATACCATGATAGCACTTACCCGTATGGCTTCTCCAAAGCATACTGGCACGTCCTAACTGCTCGGTTGGCCTTCGTGTTCGTATTTCAGTTTGTAGTTTACACTGTGACAGGATTTATTGCTTGGTTGGTGCCTGACAAGCCTGATGAGCTGCAGTTTATTATGGAAAGAGAAAGAGAAATGGTCAAGACAGTGTTCTATACTCCTGAATACGACAGTGACATCGAGGAACTTAAGGAAGAAGAGGATGATAACGTAACACAGTATGAGGATGCCCTGGATGAAATCAACGTTGAAAGCAAAAAATTTGATCAAACACACGAGTCTTAACCCTAATTACCTTAGGTGTGATACACATGCAACTTCTTACCCCAATTTCAATTCATTATTTACATCAAAAAGACGATAAAAATTTAGAAAATTATCAGTAAGAACTTCAATGCTTAAAATTGCTTTTTTCTGGGGGGGGGGAGGGAGGGGGGGGGAGGGAGGGGGGGGGAGGGAGGGAGGGGGAATCTACGCCCAGGCTTTTAAACAGCAAAACCACGTATATTATTTACGCCCAGGCTTTTAAACAGCAAAACTACGTATATTATTGTGAGATACAGTGAGACTGGTTGATTCTGTTATAGTGGTCCACTGCCGCTGACAAGTCCTATAAGCTAGAAAACAAGTTATCATAAGAGGAAAAGCGTCTATAAATACATGGAAAGTAAATTCGTCACTAAGAGTCTTTCATAATGTTTCAGGAGTAAAATTTCTCCTTCAAGCTACCAGGACCTTCCGGGCGTGCATGAAAAAATATGACGCGCGTATTTCTATTGATTTTTTGCCATCATCTAATCAATACTGCGATGCATTTGGTTTATCATTAATTGTAAAACGTCCTCTCTACGTGGTGTTGAGTTCAGTAATCATTAGCATTACAGCATTAAAGATCTCTAAAATTAAAGTGTCTTCCATCATCAAGTCACACCTTGAATTTCTCCAGGCCAAAACACTGCCTATACCAGATGAGGCATGCTGGTTTTAAAAAATGATCGGTGTTAAGTCTACACTGTCATCCTTAAAAGCTTTTGGAGGTTGCTCTGGAATCAAAAGCTGAGTGTGAGAATTTCCTCTCCAGCTCAAGATATTTTGGTCAGCACCCTGTGTTTATCCTGATACAATTCTTGTGGTTAGCGAAAAATAAACTTTTTCATTTCGACCTGTGATTTGAGTTATTAGTTGATCAACTTCTCCGAGCCAGTGTAAGGACACGCAGAGTTTGGGACAAATAACCAAGCTATAGAGGAGAGTACCATCATATTATAACCAGAAGGGTTCGGTAGGCGCCCTTTAATTGAGATCCTAGTCTTAACTTTTATTTTTTTTTAGTTCTATAACTTTCACTCCTGCGGTTTTCATATGTCAATGCCGGGCAGAAATATGACTGTGTGTATTAACCACCCGCTTGGGTGGCGGGTGCCATAGTCAGGATGCACCAGGAGGAAAGGATCACAGAACTCTGGGAGAAAGGTTAGCTGTGTAGCCATGTTATTCTTTTTGGGGAACACAAATGAGGAAATAGTATTTTGTTAAACGAAAGGAAGGCGAGGAACGAGGGAATCAAGAGATCGAGCCATTAGCTTAACTAAAGAACACGTTTGCGTTTTGGAAAAATGGTTTCCTTTCTAAATGATGACAAATTGTCAAAACCCCACCTGCAAACAATTTATACTTCGACCCAGGCGGACAGAAATTACAAACATTTATGCTTGCTGAAGACGAGAAATTTACAGAGATCCAATGAAATAACACACAGGCGTTAAAAGTCAGCTCTTGGGATTAGTTGTTGATTGGAGGTGTATGAAGGGGCGGAAGATCTTGAACAATAGTATGCGTACGGGCGTTATTTTTCTCTATGCTTCTCTCCTCGAACGTGACTAACACTTCGCGCTCGCCTCGCGTTCGCCTCCGTTCGCCTGAAAAACGTAAAAAAAATTACGCCTGTTATGCTGGCTGGGCCTTAATATAAGTCTTATCAAAACATTAACTTCAGTTACGCTTTCTCAAACGGAACTGCTGCTTGTTGCCATATTAAGGCCATCACTTAAAGACAATTTTTATTAATGAAATGAATTTCATTTCTAAGGCCTTGGTGGGGAGGATTAAGTTATGCAGGGGAGGGGGGGAGGGTTGGGAGGGTTGGGAAGTAGCTTGCACAGTCATACTGTTACACGCTTGTTGTTGGATGAAGATTTTTTCAAAGTGGTAGCTCGGATATATAAACTTTAGGTTCTTACTCATCGTGAACTGGATAAATTATTTGCCTTAATTGAGATTGAAATTTGGGTGAACTCTACTCCGCGAGAGAAACGGGATTAGGAATAACTCGTGAGAGGAAAGCCAGTTCTGTCAGCTTAACGCCTCACGGAGGTTGACATTTGTCTTTAAATGGAGACATACTAAGATATTATTTTTTTGAGAGGGCACGGTAACGAATCCTGCAATCTGATTGGTTCTTTACCCGGTCAGTATTTTCCTATCTCCCCTCACGAGCCACGGTAACGCTTCCGTGAGTCGCCGAGTACATTCCAACTTTCGTTGCCATTTTTCATAAATATATCTCGTTTTTCCGGCTGGGGAGTATTTTTAAGCAAACACGTAGGTCACTACCTCAAGCCTATAAGCAACTTATGAATCCTCTCTTTCCTCTCTCTGAAATCACTTAAAACGTGAAGTATTTGGTTACAGTTAAACTGAACGATGGAACTTTCATTCATTTAATATCTGAATTTTCTCAAACAATTTGTTCGTAGTGAAAGAGCGAGCGACGTTTTAATTTAAGTTATACAACAAATATACGCTCTCGGTGAGTCTTTCCAAGTCCGTTAAATTTGGACATTTGTACTGTAAATTGCACAACAGAAACTGAAGGAAAATTAATGAGAAAAGGCCGCTTGAATCCCCGTGTGTTTCATCGGAGGGTGCCATTCGAATTTAGTTTTTGTGGAGGAAAGACCAGATTTACCCACACCATTGCAGCAAACAAACGAACAAACTCTCACAACTTCAAAATAAAAAATTTGAATTTACTCACAATTACTTTCCTCGCCGTTTACTTGAAATGAACAGAGGTAAATCTTCGTACATGAATGAATCGTCGATGAGAGAGAATAATACTTTCCGTTAGATCATTGACTGTTTTTGAAGAAAACATTGTCGTGACAGTCTTTGCCAAACTAGTTCCGTTGTTTTTCAAAGGTTCTTGCGCTTTTTTTTTTCTTATGCGCTCTCTAATTGACAGGTGTCAGATTGTGACAGATACTTGTAAAAAAAGATGTTTCAAAGTTTGTTTGGAAGCCTTTTAAATCACCTTCATCGTTATGGAAATGAAAATGTTTCGGTGAGGCATTTCTATTTAATTTGTATCACCTCTATTTTAACTACCATTTACTCGCTCAAAAATTGTTCAGTTTATGGAAGATCTTACCGTATTTACAGCCCTAAATCATTCGAGTTCTTTCGGAAAGAATTTCGTCAAGTTTAAAAAAATAAATATGTTTGTAAGATCCAAGTGTAACATTTTTTCTATTATTCGTTCTTGCGTAATTTGTTTTTCCTTTGCGTACGCAAATTAGTTTATACTTCTTTTCGTCCATTTGTTTAGTCTTTTTTTTTTGGCGTTAATTTAGGTGTTTATTCCTTTCTGTCAGTTTTCGCGCCCTCGTTAGCGTTTCTGTGCTGTTTCATCTTCATTAGCGCTTTTCTAAGTTTCTATAGTTTTATTTTCCGCATGTTCTAGCGTATTTTTCATATCGTAGTTTTGCAGTACAGTTTGGGCAGTTCATTTTGGTCCGCGCTTAGCGCAGTTCTGTTTAGTTTCTTGCAAGTCTCTTCGCGTTATTCGCAGTCCGCTTTACAGCAGTTTTCTCTGGCCGAAACAATTTTCAATCCACGCTGTTTGTATGCACACTCTTAGTACCAAGCACGTCGGCTACAATAAATCTTCATTCGAATTTGGTTTGTGGTGTTGTTATTAAAGGCCAGGAGACTTACACGCTTATTGCAGTTTCAATGTTATTTACCGGCTAAGGGTCGGTCTGTATGGTGAAAAATTGTGACCTCAGGCAGTATTTTCAAGACCTTGGTCGCAGTTTTTCACCATACGGACCTCCCAGCCGGCAAATAAAATATGTATTTACGCAGGAGCTTTGATTTGATATTTACTGACCAAGATAAGCTCGACGGAATAAAACATCACCGCAAATTTTAGAATTGCCTTGATCACCCAGATTTCTGCTTGGGCGAGTGGAAGATAGGGAGCTTAAAATATGTCTGTGCTTCATTTTCACAGTTTCATTTCAGCTAGTGCTTAGCTCTATGGCTGAATTTATATTGTTTTAAATAAAGAAATTTAGGAAGGCAAATATATTAGGACTTTAATTTTGTATTAATTCACTGGCTAAGGCTCTCGTTCGTGGGACGTAACCCAAAACACAAGCTCCTTTTCGTTAGCAGCTATTTATAACGTGCTGGGAAATAAAAGAAGCCGGTTCGTTCAACTCCGTTCATGATGGAGGTTGACTCTTTTGAGAAAAAAATCTAATAAATGACTAGCAAGTACAGTGAATTTAAATTAGATACCGTTGCCGAAGAGAAGCGCCTCCAATTAAACACATTAGTTAAAAAGCGTCGTTCTCGATCTTGAATTGACAGCGTTAGAAAATTCGGAAGCCCCTGTGAAGATTTTACTAATGTTTTTAATTTAGTTCAGGTTTTCTTATCAAAATGCGTAAGTAAGTCCTGCAGTTGCATTGTTATGCTCATTTGAGTAGACTTTGTCCTCGAGTGAACTCCAGAAATATCGAGTAAGGCACGTAGCATTGTTTTCAAAGAATAGTATAGTGCCTCAAGGGAAAGTGATTTAGTGGTTTTGAACACTTTTCGAGTCTCGAAGTGCTACTTGAGTTCAGTTTGCTTTCAACAAGCCGAACATGAGTAAAAAAAATTATCAAGACTTTTGGACGAAGAAGAGTATGGAACTGTTTTAGAAAATTTTATCACGGATGATAACGAAGGAGTTTATTTGAGCAGTAGTGAGCCGAGGCGAAGAATTGATTACGTGTTGGTGTTTGAAACTTGTGAAGAAAATGAAGAAGCAAGTGAACAATCTGCGGCTGCCACTCTTAAACTGACGACTCAAAGAACATATTTCGAAAACCAGCTCGAAAGACGAGGATTAATCCTTCAGCGACAGACACGCGCGATTCAACAGGTAAGACCGCTTTTTGATCTGTTTAGTAAATAGAAAACTAGCTAAGCGTTACGGTTAACGCTGCACGCTTTGCCACTTATAAAAAGTAAACCAAAAGCCGACTAGCTAGTGCATTTCTGACTTTCAATCAGAGCCTCATTATTAATTAAAACAGTGGTAACAATTAACAGTAAGAAGAATTGTTTTCTATTTTTGTGAGGTTTGATGTTAATTCTCAATTAAATTTTGCTCGTGTTTTATTAAAATTTTTTTATGGATATGAAAGTGACTTGGACGATAAGAGATGACACATCGATTACTATGCAAATATGAGCAAATTTCATGGCCCAGTAAGTACGCATCTAGGAAATAATTTGGTTTTAAAGGAGAGAAGCGTTTCGCAACATTTGGTTGTTTGCGCAAATCTTGATTAAGAAGGTCAGAGTCCACTTTCCTCGGCTTAGCTTTTGTTTAAAAGTTATTTTCGTGCAAAAAGTTTTGGAAAGGGAAATTGCATTTATTATGAACTTTCCGTCACATTTCAATAAAAAAAAAAGTTTCCGTTACATATTTAATCTTATCTTTTTTTTCTCTTCTAGAAGGATACTGAGGTTTTGAGGCATTTTGTCTTGGTTCACGTTCCCTTGGAAGTTCTCGCTGAAAGAGCCGAGTCTGCAAAACTGAAGGTTCCCTTTCTGGTTAACGACACCACTTTTACTTCTTGGATGGAGTACTTGCTGGGATCAACTGTAGTTACGGCCATTAACAGGAGAAACCCTTTTAAGATTCGTGATGCATCTATTGAGAAAAATACGGATTACTTCATGGGCCAATTCAAAAGAGATCATCTTTCCAAGTATGTCTTTGATCAGAATGTCGGTGAAAATTCGCTTTTTCCAGTCACTGATCGCCAACATCTTCTGCAGCAAATCCTTCACAGCACTCCATTCTCAGATCAACCGGATGACGTGGGTCTCTCGAAGCTTCTTTATGATGGTGTATATCTGGCATGTTATCCTTTGCATGAAGGAACACATCGATTAGAAAGTGGCGAGTCTCCAAAAAACAAACGCCAGCAATTGAAGAGAGACTGGGCAAGATTTGGCAGAATTTTCAAATACCAGCCGTACGACGCCATCAAGGAATACTTTGGCCATGAAATCGGCTTGTACTTCGCCTGGCTTGGATTTTACACTGGCATGCTGGTTCCACTTGCAATGATTTCTTTGATCGTCTTTCTTTATGGCATCATATCAACTGGTTCTCATATTCCAGTACATGACATGTGCAACGAAGACAACAGGGGTCGATGGTACATGTGCCCATTGTGCGATCGACAGTGTAGCTATTGGAATTTAGCTCCAGACACATGTATTTACGCCAAATTAACGCATTATTTTGACAATAATGGAACTGTGGCTTTGGCTTTCATCGCATCCATATGGGCGTCACTTTTTCTTGAATTCTGGAAACGTCGTCAAGCTGTCCTCGCCCAAAAGTGGCACACATCAGAGTTTGAAGAAGAGGAAGAAGAATTTCGCCCAGAGTACTTAGCAAGCCTGACTGAGGAAGAGCTTAATCCTTACAAACCTGACCCGTTAACCGGAAAAATCGGCCCAAATGTTTTCAAAATCAAGAAGTTTCGACGATTGGGTTTTGCGTGCAACGTCATTGCCTTCATGATCCTTCTTGTGATTGCAGCAATGATAGGTGTGGTTGTGTACCGTGCAGCAGTTTTCGCAGTTTTCAGCAGCAGTTCTGACAAGAAAATTGAGCAGGGGGCCCGGATCCTAACAACAGCTACAGCAGGCTTGCTTAACCTGATAGCAATCACGATTTTAAAGTTGGTCTACAACAAACTGGCTGTCTTTCTGACAGACTGGGAGAACCATCCCACTAAAACAGCTTATAAAGATAGCTTCATCCGCAAGATGGCCCTGTTCCAATTTTTCAACAACTATACTTCTATATTCTACATCGCTTTCTTCAAGTCAGAAATGATTGTTGGGACTCCAGGCAGGTACAGAAGAGTGCTGGGTAAATATAGACTGGATGGGTGTAGCGAGCAAGGATGCTTTCTGGAGCTGGCCATTCAGATTGCCATCATTATGGTTGGACAACAAATTTTCTACAACATCACAGAAATTGGAATTCCGTGAGTACTTTCATATGATTTGTTTTGTTGAAGGAAAAGTAGTTAAATGAGCTTTTGGGTCAACAACAACAACAACAACAAGAAAAAAACAGAGGTTGTGGTTGATGTGCCCTATGGATTTTGCCGCCATCACTGATGTTGTTGTTGTTTTTTTGTTTACTTTTTTGTTTGTTCTCTTGGTCGGCGTGTCAGTCACATTTTTCGGTTGGAGTTTCATCTATCTGAAAGAGAAGACATAAATTTGCGGTCTGTTGGTTCTATATTTTGCATCGTGTCTAGTCAAGTTTTTTAAAACGCCAGGAGGATATTGCACCAACAAAAGTTACTCATACACTTAATGATGTAATTTGTTATTCTTTCCATGGTATCTAATAGGCTGAAAGAGAAAATATTTACTTATAGTACAGCTTAGGAGCGCAAGCAGAAGTACAAATGGTCTCAATATTTTGAGGACACCCTTCTGGCGTATGTACGCCGCAAAGTTCGTGACTTTTTGACCAGTTGAGCAGCGCAATCATTAACGGAGATCCGTTTATTTCTTCAGGTACATAATGTTGTTATGGAAAAGGCGAGGCCAGGAGAAGGTTGGTGACCGACCACAGTATGAGCAGGATTTTGATTTGAGTCCATTGGAGGAGCACTTCATGTTCTGGGAATACCTTGAAATGGGTGAGTCTCGACAATATATCGGAGAAGCGTGTTTAAAAACTTCATTTTAATCACTCATGTCATTTTTACCTTCAGTTCTGCAGTACGGCTTTATAACCATGTTTGTGGCTGCATTTCCTCTTGGCCCATTGTTTGCACTTTTAAATGTAATCGTAGAGATTCGCTTGGATGCCATTAACTTTTTGTGCCACTTCCGCCGTCCTGATGCCGTCCGAGCTGAAGACATAGGAGCCTGGTACACTGTATTGGAAACCATCACTAAGATTTCCGTGTTGGTGAACGCCTTTGTGTTGGCTTTTACCTCCGAATTTATTCCCTAGCTCGTCTACGAGATGATTTACTCGGGACGAAATGGTGATCCCTCGAGTAAAGGGACACTCATAGGATACGTCAATAACAGTCTCGCATCCATTGACCTGAAGACGCTCTTCACATGGGAAAATGGCACGCAACCAATCAATCCCACACAAAATCTCAATTACGCGCGGGACTACTGCAGGTAAGTTCGTCAGAGGAGATGGTCTCTAAAGGACCAACATGCTTTTCCAAGGCTCAATCAATTAATATCGAGGTTTAGTCGCAACACAATGGAGGTATAACAATTCATGAGAGATAATATCAGAATGAGGCTACATAAGTCTTAAGAGATATCTCACCCAGTTTTCTACTTTCTTTGTACCGTCTAAGAAGCTCGAGAAAAACAGCATCCCTACAGTAACACGAAACACTAGTCACTTCCCATCATCCTAAGCTTCTCTAGGATTGGGGGGGGGGGTGGGGTCCTGGGGGCCCGTGACACCCTCTTTATTATGCATAACGCACAAACACCGCGTAAAGGTCGACATGACGATCTGGTGAGTACCCTCTGTATGACTAATTATGACCCTCCTTGTGAAAAATCCAGGCTACGGCCCTGGTGCTATTCGTATTTCAATCTTTTCTGCTCCTGGGTACATAATTGTGGGTGGTTAGGGTTATAACTTTCTTTGCTTTTTTATGACATTGTGTTAAGCCGCCTTGTTTGCATTTCATTTAGGTATAAAGGTTACCATGACAACTTTTACCCGTACAAGCGCTCCAGTGAGTACTGGAACATTCTTGCTGCTCGACTCGCTTTCGTGTTTTTTTTCCAGTTAACTGTGTATTTCATAACAACATTCATCGCATGGATCATCCCCGACATACCTGAAGAACTGGAATACAAGAAGAAGCGAGAGAAAGAGCTGGAAAAAGCAATTATCCATGATCAAGTTAACTCGAACTTCTAATATTCTCGTAATTCGCCTTCGTCGCTTTTTAAAGTAAAGGACGAGTTATCATCACAAGAAAAACAACAATTACAATCTTTGTTCCGTAATATTTTAGAAATTATAAGACAATTTTCAAATAAATGAGCCAAAAGGCCTATGAATGAATTGTTCATAGACTGATTATTTACAAATAGAGAGAGTACAGCCACTTCAAAAAGCGAATGCTTAAGTTCAGCTAAGTGCCTCGTAGTTGCGGTTAAAAGAATATTTGAAAAACGTGAAATAAATGTGATATCTTATCTTATTGTTATCGTTTCACCGCATTAAAAAGTGAGGACCTATTGCGTTCTGACCTGCAGTATTATGCAGTTTACTGATTTTGGGGGGGGGGGGGGAGGTATCTAAGTATCAGTCTGTCCCTTTGAGAAGAAACGTAGGTAGAGAAAATGTCGTGACTAGAATCTCACGCCTCACTAAGAACGATCAAGTTATAATGAATACTCTTCACATTTAATTGCGCCGGGAAAAACCATGTGTTTCTACAAATCTTATTTTTGAACTGTGACCTGCTAGACAAAGAAAAACTTCTGCCCCTGGGGTTTTTTGTGATTAGCATGACTCAATCCCGCCAGAGCCTATATTGTACGTCCCTATCAGATGTTATGTTTACTTCTTCATTTGAAGTGTCTTGCCAACTGCAAAATTCCAAAGAAAAGAAATCCTGGAACATCTAAGATGTGAACTCGGGACAGCAATGATCATCAAAGTTTTATTCCGTCGGATAAATAGACAAGTAAACTTTCAATGGGAGCCTCGTGGACAGAGTCACCAAGGCAACATTACGCTTTCAGCAAAAAACGCTCGGCTACTAAGAACGAAAGCGTTTCGCAAGTAATGCCTTGGTTATGAAAAACGAGTAGGAATTTTTGTCCAATATCACCCAAATATCGAAATTATCAAAATAAATTTGTGGTAAATTCGAGGATAATCAATTGAAAAACACCGTTTGTGTATGTACCACTGATTAGGGATTTTAAGCTGCTCCAGATAATGTCAGCAGGAACTATCAATAGCTTTTTGCGAAAAGCTTTAAATCTCTCAGACAACGTTTCTCAGCTATATTGGTGTGCTTTTTGAAATCTGCGTGAATATTCGCGAAAAGGTGTTGTTTGTACAGCTGAAGTGCTAATTGCAAATGAGTGTATATATGTTTATTAGCCAAAGAATTGAAAAATCATCACCAAAACTTGATGTGAGCGTTCTAGATCCGGTGGACATTCCTAGCAAAAATTTTGGATTGTTACCGTTTTTCGGGGGCTGTTCTCATCAATATTTATATAATTTACTGGCATTTTAATTATTTCATGAAATGTCTGCTACAAAGCGTCTTGTTTGTTCCAGAAGAATACCAATTCCTATCAGAAGAGCCGACTGACGATTCACGCCTCATTCTAAGTTTGTGTGGGTAAGAGGAACTTAATCTTGACAATAGAAGCACATAGTTGCATATCATCAAAGGCTAGGACTTCTTGATTTAAGTTTCTGTCTATGTTATCGCGGCTACTCAGAAAGCGAAAGGATCCAATAATGGACAGAGGATCGTATTCTGAGTTAAGCCAAACCGACGGATCCATCCAAGGCGTTGAACTGGAGGTCAGCATTTCGCCATTAGCAGAATCTCCGGCTGATGAATCATCCACAAGCAACAGGGATCACGAAAGACGTACCGACTATGTTCTGGTGTACGAGACTTGCGAAGAGAAAGATGAAAAGGACGAAGAATCCAAGAAGGAGGCAGAGGCTCTGGCACAATCACGGAGATCTTTTGAAAGACGCCTTCGAAAGAAAGGTTTGATCCTTCAACATGAAACTGTCATTGCAGAGAAGGTAACGTTCTCTTTACATTTATTTATTTTCTCAGATACTTGATTCAATGTAGTTTGGCAAAGTTCCACCAAAGATCTTGAAAGCTTTTGTACAACACTTATAAGCTTTAATAAGTAGCTTTTAAAATCAGATGGTGAACCCCACATACTGGACATAATTTTTTTTTTTACTAAGGTACTCCTTAATTGAAATTCTGGAAAAGAGTTTGCATAAAAATGAATTTCTTGATACTAATGTTTTCATTTTCATCTTTAACGGATATTGACTTGTGTCTACTTGTAATTAAATGCGCTTTGAATTGAACTGAGTCGTTCCAATCATACAACAAATACAGTCAAACACGAACTAAATGGTCCATCTTCTTCTGCGAAAAACTTTGGACTATCTCTTTCAGTACATTGTGACCTTACAAAATGAGAAGAGGGTAAAACTTCTAGCATGTTAAAGTAAATAAAACTATCCCAGATTTTGTTATATTGGTCGAAGTTTTCATTTGTGTTCTATATCAGTAAAAACAGTCATGGATTCGGTAGCAATGGCGAAACCTACTAAGTCCCTCTCTATTCAACAGAAAACTTTACAGTCTGTTCGATCCGCTTAGTACACTGCACTTTTCCGCGGTCACTCAGAAGAAGGGACTATTAGACAGTGAAATGTGTTTATTGTTGGCCATCGTAATCGAAAATTGCTAATTTTGTTTATTCAGCCAAAATTATCCCTAGGAACAAAAGAATTGTTTAAAAGTGTGATCGTATAAACAAAACTTGTGGATATATATTGTATTCGAAATACAAGGCGTTGTTTATTTATTCAAATGAGGCTTTTGCCATGCAAGTTGTGTCGGCTTTACACACTTACACCTTTATCGACGCGTTTCTGAATATCAGAGCTCAACTATCGAAAATTTCTTCACGTGGGAACACAACATGGAGTTTGGGAATCTCGACGACAAATTTACCATCCCGAGGAGCTGCAAAATTGAATGTTCGCTGAATGAAATGTTGGCTATCAGAGATCTAAAAACAAATAACAACAGACTCACGAACTGAGAAAAACGGTTTTGTAATTACGACAATTGATTCCAAATGGTCACCTTTTCATGTCACTTTTCATATTTGTCATCTTGAGCACATTACTGTAGATCTATTTATAAAACATGAACTGAATTTTGCTTTTGGCTCGACAATGAAATCCTGAAGATCTCGTGACGTTATTTCCTATTGATACCTACGTTTGGATGAAAACTAACAAGGATCAAAATGGATAAAGTTCCATTTGTATTCAAAATTGTGTTACTCGAGATAAAGTTTTAACCAGTCCAGATGCATCAATTTAACCTCTAGTAATCGTGATAGCGTGCCCGACCCGCTGTCTAGACCTAGACGTTCAAAAACATTTGCGGATAGTATGCATGCGTGGGTGCATTAAGTTTTGTTTATAGGGTACGGCTCAGCACGAATTCAATACAATCGCGCTATTTTTAAGGCTTAAATTCCGAAAGAGAGGAAGGAAAGCAAACAAAGGCTTACCTCAGCAGCACCAAGACAACCGTGTATTAGAGATCACTTCTCAGACACGCGTGATAAGCAAAGCCTAAG
Organism: Pocillopora damicornis; assembly: GCF_964200805.1. Lineage (NCBI taxonomy): Eukaryota > Metazoa > Cnidaria > Anthozoa > Scleractinia > Pocilloporidae > Pocillopora > Pocillopora damicornis. The sequence goes on from NC_142679.1 coordinate 21,271,121, forward strand.
GATCGGTCATCTATCACGTGGAGGGAGGGAGGAGGGGGTTGGAGAATTTTGGTCGTGTCAGAAAAAAAAAATATCCCCCTCCCCCCCCCCCCCCCTTATTGGCAGCTGATTGGCAATCAGTTTTCTGTAGTCCTACCTTAGTGTTCGATTAGCGGCGATTGGTTCCCCCTCCGCTCCCCCCTGAAAACCACGTGTTCCCTTCAAAAACCTCCTCCCTCCATAACCCCCGAGGCAACAAAATATAAAACATACCGCTTTAATTTTTCAATTAATATGTAGATGTTGATACGCTCTCTCACAAAAGTTTCCATTTAGTTGGCTATCTTCTTTAATCCGATGTGGAGTCTATTTGATGCCCTCTTCAATTTCACATTTAGGAACCTGAAGTACAACGCCATTTTGTCTTGATCCACGCCCCTTGGGAACTATTAGCCAGCCGCGCCGAAGATATGAAATTGAAGGTACCTCTCCAGCCCAGTGATGTGGAGTTTACCTCATGGCCTCAATCTTTCTGTGGACGTGATCGATTAGAGAAAATGGCCAGCTGGAATCCCTTGATCATTCATGATGCCACAGTTAGAGAAAAAGCTGATAATTTTATGGGTCGTTTCGATAAAGAGCATCTGACAACGTATATGAATCATGAAGACAAGGAAATGTTCTTTCCCACCGTGGATAGAATGCACATTGTCTATCAGATACTGCAGAACACCCGATTTGCACAAGATCCACACTGCCTTGGACTGAAGAGGCTTGTATTGGATGGAGCCTACATCGCACACTATCCATTGCACGAAGGTACAGAAAAACTAGGCGATGGGGATTTTCCAGTCAATGATCGGCAACGCTTGAAAAGAGATTGGGCTCGACTGGGCCGATGTTTCAAGTACCAACCCTACGATGCCATTAAGGATTACTTTGGTCACGAAATTGGCCTGTACTTCGCCTGGCTTGGATTTTACTCCGCGATGCTGATTCCACTCGCAATCGTTGCTTTGATCGTGTTCTTGTACGGCATAATAACAACAGGCTCCCACGCCCCTGTACAAGACATATGTGATGAAAAGAACGACGGTGTTTGGTACATGTGTCCATTGTGCGATCGGCAGTGCAGTTACTGGAATTTGGCTCCAACGACCTGTCTTTACGCTTACGTCACGAATGTCTTTGATAACGATGCTACAGTTATTTTGGCGCTTGCTGCATCCATTTGGGCCACGCTCTTTCTTGAGTTCTGGAAACGTCGGGAGGCTTCTTTGGCATCCGAATGGCACACCTCAGACTTTGAAGAAGAAGAGGAACCACTTCGTCCAGAGTATGTTAAGAGCCTGACAGAAGAAGAAAGGAATCCTTTCAAGCCAGATCCAGAGACTGGGAAGATTGTGTATAGAGCCTCTAAGATGAAGCAGTATCGTCGCTATGCCACAGTTTTCAGCGTGGTTGCTTTCATGATATGTTTGGTGATAGCTGCAATCATCGGTGTGGTGGTGTTCCGAGCAGCAACCTTCGCCATTCTCAGTAGCAACCCAGACCGTGTTATCCAGAAGCGTGCTCGTATACTGACAACTGGCTTTGCTGCCTGCATCAATCTTGTGGCCATCACGGCACTGAAGTACGCATACAACAAGCTGGCCGTTTGGTTAACCAACTGGGAGAATCCTGCAACTCGTAGTGCTTATGAAGACAGTTTCACGTGGAAGATGGCCTTGTTTCAGTTTGTCAACACCTTTGCCTCAATTATCTACATCGCATTCTTCAAGTCACAGTCAATTGTGGGATCTCCGGGAAGATACAGACGAATTTTAGGCAAGTACCGACAAGACGGATGTAGTGAACAAGGTTGCTTCTTGGAGCTCTGCATCCAGATCGCGATCATTATGGTTGGACAACAGATTATTGGCAACGTTATTGAAGTTGGCATACCGTAAGTGGGCAAACTTGTCTAGCTAATTTGTCAAATTGACATATCTATAAAAAACTAACGTTTTTCAATCATTACTTTATAATCTAGATCGTTTCAGTTGTGGTTGAAACGGAGGAAGGCAGGAGATTCTGGTGATCGTCCGCAATACGTTAAGGACCATGAACTGAGCGAATTGGAGGATCACTACCTGTTCTGGGACTACCTGGAAATAGGTACTCTAAATCTATTTAGCATCTTTACAAAATAACTTTATTATGTATTTTAGCCTTCTACAAAACAATAACTTTTTTTTATCATGTCTTCTAGTCCTCCAGTACGGCTTTGTGACTATGTTTGTGGCAGCCTTTCCACTCGCACCAATCTTCGCTCTTATTAACGCGGTTTTGGAAATCCGAGTGGATGCCATCAACTTCGTGTGTTATCACCGACGGCCCAGAGCCGTTCGAGTTGAAGACATAGGGGCGTGGCACGGTGTTCTCGCGGCAGTGACCAAGATTGCGGTGCTAATGAACGCTTTCATTTTGGCATTCACCTCGGAATTCATCCCTAAGCTCGTATACAAGTACATGTTTGCACCGGACCGAAACTCTCCTGGAGGAGGAACTTTAAAGGGATACATCAACAACAGTCTCGCTTATATTGATCTCAAAACACTTTACGCGTGGGAGCCTGGAACAGAACCTATGGACCCTACTGCGAACGTGAACTACACAAGAGAGTACTGCAGGTAATTTGTGAGTCAAGTGCAAACGCGAGAATCTGTCATGACACTTACATAAAAGTATTACAGAAAGAAAAGGTTTTCATAGAAATGTTGCTATTTCTGAAAACCAAGTAGATGCTACAAACGTCGTTTCTCTTTAGGATACTTTTTTGTCAAGCAAGTCTCAGTACGCACGCAATTATTTATTAAATTCAACTTTAATGTCAAGCAAAATGGAAAAATTTATACAAGACACACTAAGTCAAAAAATTATCGTTTTGTAGTTTGATATCTGTAATTCTTTTATCGTAAAGGACAAAACAAGGATGATCAATGTGTCAATCGAGAAAAGAATATTATTAAAATGCAATTGTAAAGGAATGAAGCACCTTTAAAAAGTGATTTCAGTATTCTTCTTTCCTTTTTATCCCTTAGGTATTCTGGCTACTTTGACAACACATATCCATATAATCGCTCTAAAGAATACTGGAATGTGGTTGCTGCCAGACTCGCTTTTGTGGTGGTCTTCCAATTTCTTGTCTACTCCATAACCAGCTTGATAGCCTGGGCTGTCCCGGATGTCCCTGAGAACCTGAAGTTCAAACAAGAAAGAGAAAGACAAGTGGTGAAAGAGAAGTTAGGAGCTCCTAGTGACGACGATGATAGTGGCGAGGATGGGGAGAATGACGCAGACAAAACGACCGAAGACGTAGCTCTTGTTTCTGCCATCTAACTAAAGCAGTTTATAAAAACAACAATTCATATCTAAATTTATTTTAAAACATAAATTTAGCCCCGTGAGAAAAGTATTTCTACATATATTTAGTATAGATTTATATGCAATTATCAAACTAGTATTAAGAAGCTATTAACCGTAGACAAAGAATCTCTAGTGTATAAGCTGGATCAAGCTTTGGCAGGACTTTCACAAAATGTCCTTCATGTTATGGACTCGCGCATGAAATTATTAAGGGTGATAAAACTAGGTGACTTGGTATAAAGTCATGTTTCAAATTAATTAATTTGCGTCCTTGAAAAAGTAAATGATCGTCATGCTCTCGTTGTGGAAGTAACACGTATTGAAAGCCATCGTAATTTAGCATGCTTGGTCTGGATGATATAGATTTGTTCTATTAGAAAAAATCAATATTACATATATCACTTTGTAAAAGGACTCTATAGGATAATTTCGTCGACTATGTCATGTCTTTGTGAAGAATCAGCCTTTGATATCAATACAAGAATTGTATCAAAATGGATGAATGTGAACCATGATTATTCCTTCGTGTGTCAGAATTTCAAGCCGAATCTGCGTAATCAGAGGAAAAAACTCGACGCTGTAAAAGCGTTGGGAGCTCCAGGCTGCGAAAGAGGTAAGGGAAAGAGGGCTTATCGGCAGTCTATAGAAAATGTGAAAAACAAGTCAACTGAATATTAATAAACAATAACTTCAACGTTTTAAGTCTGTTGTTAGTGTTTATTCGCATACAATATAGTATTTAGCGATCGTGAGGATATGAGACATCAGACAAAAATCTGGCAGCAAGTCCAATAGTGATATCCCCCACAGGAGCTTAGCTTAGGAGCGACCAGGAGTTCTACATGTAGAGAATAATACTTGGGCGCGCGTAGGTATGGAATTTCTCTTAGAGTTTTACAACTCGATGGCTCACAAGTGAGCGCAGGGGACGAGTGAGATGTCGAGTTGAACACGAGAGGAGAAATTCCATATCTACGAGCAACTTTGTATTTTTTTGTTCGTTATATAATCTAACGCTCGAAACCTCAGCTTTTTTACTCTTTACGGTGGCTAATTTACGTTTTCAACCCAGTTGTTAACACTAAATTACCTGCTATACTCTCCCACTGACGCAGCACCACAGTTTCTTTAGAAACTTACCCCTTCCAGGAAGACTGGGGAATAAGGACTCCTCGATCCAAGCCTCTTCCGTGAAAAAGCAAAATGGCTGCCCGACATCGGTGAACCACGAAGTTCTATTTTGGGGTCTTTAAAATGAGGCGCAGTGTTCGCTTAGCAGCCAGAGCCATCGAAGAAGTTGCATCTCAAAATAATAAAGCTCTGCAAACTTCAGGACAGGCAATCACAATAAACTTGAAGGAAAAAGAGGGAAATTATTCAAGGAAGGAAACGTCGAGTAAGAGTGAGACCCGAAAATCTAAGGCAAGAAAACGGGCTCGAGCAAAAAGTTCCACGGAACAAGACCACAATGAAAAGAAAGGAGGTTACCTGATAAAATCAGTAGCGGCTGAGGAAAAGGTCAAGCCAGAAATTAAACGAGTGAAAACAGAGCCTGGCATACATGCGACCATCAAGTCTGAAGACAAACTCAACTTCCAACCTCTCCATGAAAAGCTTATAGGAGCACATGTCTCTATCAGTGGTGGACTGCATAACGCTGTATCTGAAGCTCTAACCATTGGTGCTAAGGCATTTGGAATGTTTTTAAGGTCACAGCGTCAGTGGACGAGTAAACCTCTTCAGGACAAAGATGCAGAGCTATTTAAAGAGGCTTGCTCGAAAGCCAACTTCTCGCCGCATTCTATTCTCCCACATGGTATATATTTGATGAACTGTGGCTCTCCAGATGAGGAAACTCTCTCCAAGAGCCGTGCCACTCTGGTGGACGAACTGAAACGCTGTGAAAGGCTAGGTCTATGCCTTTATAATTTCCATCCTGGCTCTACGTGTGGCAAGATTACAGTGGAAGAATCCGTAGGCAGAATAGCAAAAAGTATTAATCAGGCACACGCAGAAACAAAATATGTTGTTACCGTCTTAGAAAACATGAGCTGCCAAGGAAATACTGTAAGTGCTAATATTGTTTTGTTATTGGTTGTTGGGAGTGAATTTTCTGTTATAAAATAATCCAAAACAAAATAATCATTGTAGCCAATCAGAACAGAGGAAAATATCACAAAGAACAATTATTATTCAGAGTAAAAATAAGGGGTGGATAGAACAGTAGGGACCAAGCCATGATTGGTTTTAGTTTTGCATTCTATTGCTTGAAATGTTGGTAGATGTTCTCTAAACTATTAATCAGCAAAACAATGCCAAATTACCTTCAATACTCATTTGAAAATTTCTTTAAGACTGAAGCACATGTCCTGGGGCTTTTTCATACAAGAATGGTACAGTCTTGAATCTCAGGCTCCAAAAGTGCCAAGTTTTTTATTGGTATTTTTCTTTAAGCTCCTAATAAGAACATTTCAACAAATCTTAAGCATTCTTATTTCTCAATTGATATTTACAGCAACAGGTACCTCATTGCCAATAGGTTAATCTAGAAAGAGACTTAATGTCTTATGCCAAAGTCACTGCAATACTCATGCATAATAGTGAGCCAGGGTAGGAAAAAACTCAGTTGGGATTGCCCAGGGCAGGTAAATTTTGATTTTGGGCATGTGAAAATGGAAGTTTGGAGGAGGTGAAATTAGCCTCCAAATAATTTCCAATCAATTTCAAAACTTAAGACTACATGATGGGATTAAAAAGAATTTCACAAGAAACCGTGTCAAAACCACAAAGAAACAACTTACAGTAAAAACAACGACAATAAATCACTGTATTTTGAGTACTTTTAGAATACAGAAAAAAGCAATCCATCCCTCTGTACCTTAACTTTTTTTGTGCAAAACAAAGTTTGCAAGTCACCAAATATAGTCTATCACTCATTAGAGACAGTACCTGGTAAATTATGTAACTGATAAGGCATGAGCAATGCATGCATAAATTTGGGCAAGTAATATTTTAGTGGGGGCAACTGAAAATGTACTGGCCCACTGGGCAACAAGATTTTAAGATGTTTTTCCTGCCTTGTGAACTGAATGTCAGATACATGATGCAAACCAGATCTAGTAAATAGACTTTTACATCCCAACTGAAAACACTCCTCATATATTGTAATAGTATATAAAATCTACATGTATTTGACTACAAATATTATTCATCATAGCAATCCTGCTCTTTTGCTTTAATTGCATAATACATGTATACTTTGAGTAACTTTTTTAAACAATTTGTCAGACTATGGATGTGCAAATATTAACATGTTAACTATAGGTTAGAATAGACATTAGGTGTTCTTTCAATATTTTGACCCTTTCACTTCTAAGATTTCAATAACTGTTACAATTATTTTGTTGAAAAGTTTGTCACCCATTTCTTAAAATTTCAGATCTGAAAATTTGGTGTTGATCAAACAATGTTCTCTCCTTGTTATTTCTTTTCTTTCCATCTCTGGATATGGTATTAACCTTTTAACCCCTAAAAGTGACTAGCATCTAATTTCTTCTTACAATATCACCCCTAAATCATGCAGTACAGTCATGAGAATAAAGGAAGATTACCATCAGCTAAAAAAGTTATTGATTGTTACACAAATTCTTCTTGTCAGCACCTTAGGGAATGCTTGGAGAACAGTATGGAGAATATCTTTACCAATGTTAAGGTGTTAATGGTCAATATTGTAATGATATATTCCCATGTTGTCACTCCTGTGAGGGCAAAGGTTAACTGAATGTCTTTGTGTTTTTGTTTTTTTTTGTTTGTTTGTTTTTTTTGTTTACTTTGTCTATGCTATTGGCCTTAATTCTACACTTATTTCAACAGATTGGTGGTAAATTTGAAGAGCTGCGAGGTATCATTGACCAGGTCCAGGACAAGTCTCGTGTAGGGGTGTGTCTGGACACATGTCATGCCTTTGCTGCTGGGTATGACATTGCATCAGAGAGAGGCTTTGAAATAATGATGGATGAATTTGAGACAATCGTTGGTCTCAAATACCTGCGAGGTGTTCATCTAAATGACTCCAAGGGAGATCTGGGATGCCACTTAGATAGGCATGAAAATATTGGCAAAGGGAAGATTGGGGTTGAGGCATTTAGGCGTGTGATGAGAGACCATCGTTTTAATGGTATCCCAATGATTTTGGAAACACCATATGTTTCTGAAAATGTTTACCAAAAGGAGATAAAGCAGCTGTATGCTATGAGTACATAAAGGAAAGATTCAATCAACATGTAGCTCTTATTTTGTTGTGTTTCAGTATCCTCCTGCCAGTCCTTACGTAGAAAGGTTTTTTCAGGTTCTGTTTGTTCGTTTTTGAGTTATCAAAGCACAGTCTTAATGTTATATTGATATTCATTAGAATTTTATGTTTGTTTGCTAGTTTACTTTTTGTCATATCTTTACTTTTTGTCATATCTTGAATTAAACCTTTAGGATTTACAAGGAATATTTTTTTGAGATAATTCTTTCTGCATTTGCTCTTATAGACAAGGAAATATCCACTTTGAATTTCACAGTGTCATTTAAATTACGTGATATGATCTTTGTAAGGTCTTTCTTGATCGATATTTCTCTTTGGAGTATGAGGCTGCTTTCCAACCATGAACAGAGAACCCTTAGCTGCTCCACTCTAAGTATTTCATATATTAGTCAGAGTAATTTTCGATCAAGCGCCGAAAGAAAAACTTGTTTCATCCTCTGTGTGTAAACTGAAACCAAGGTCACGTTTTCCCGTGCTTAAGGCTGACTGCTTCCTTGAATTGAACACCTTTGTTTTGATTGGCCGTTGTGATTTAGAAAGCAGTTGTAATTCAGTACCCTTACCCAAATATAGCATAATTTAACAAAAATTTGGTAATTATATGTCGTTTTATTCTGTTAATTTAACAAATGTAAAATTAGTTTACCTTCAGGTTCTTGGCAAAAAAGTGAAAAAAAAACTTGGAATATTGAAAGTGAGTCGAAACAATAGAATTTCATATTCTTTTTAAAGGAAATCTGTGATTTTACTCTTCTCCACACGATCATGGAACATTTTGCATGTTATTGCACATGCAATTTCAATTTTATTGTCTGCGTCAATTTGATTAAATCAAAACGTTCTCAAGGATTTCACCAACCACAAATATCTTTCTTTTCTTAAGCTACCTGCAATACACGAAACCACTCAAGATTTGGCAAAGGTTCTGAGGCCTATCTCTACGTTACTATTAGTTATCTTAAATGCTCATCGTTTAAGATCTTCTGACTATATGGTATATACATTGTAAAAGAAACGCGATGCTTTGAAGGAGGACACTCAGTTGCCCTTGTAGATTAAAAAAATAAACTTAGTTTACGTTATCGAAACTCTCGGGAGGTTCCCCTTAACAATTCTGTGGTTTTTCACTTTTCATCAAAACGGTTTTAGCACGCTATAATTTAGTTTCTTGGGAGCAGTTTTAAGCTAAAGGCTTGTGAATATCGAGTCATATTTGTCTAGACACGAAACACCGTAATTGCTAACCAGATAAAAGTTTATCAGGGCATATCACTTCTTTTTTGCTCTTATAATTGGAGAAATTTTGGTTTCTATTTTTTCTTGAACATGAAGAAAACCATATGACGATTTATGCTGACGCACTTGAAAGCAAACTTGAAAGCAAACTATTTCAGTTTCAGCACGTCTCGAAAATTTTCCATTTACTGTCTGTACCTGCACTTTATGAGCAACTGATAGACTGGCCTCCATCTAAACAGTATGTCCGTTACAGAAGTTGTTCTCGGGGTAATTTTCTCCATCCTTGTCGTCGTAAACCTGGTTGGAAACACTTTGGTTTGCCTTGTTGTGTTCCGGAACAAATCCTTGAGAGTGCCAATGAACTACCTTTTGGTAAATCTTGCTATTGCTGACATGTCTTTTGCCGTTTTTGTATCCCCACAGTATATTGTCCGTCCATTTTTTCATCATCCTGAGCCTCCGGTCGGTGACTTTCTTTGCAAGGTAGCTACTGGTGGGAGCTTGAGTTGGGTGGGAACAGCGGCTTCCGTCTTCACTTTGGTGCTAATTGCCTCCGACCGCTACTACTCAGTTTTATTTCCATACGGAAAAAAAGGTCGTATGACGCCTCTGAGAGTAAAACTTGGAATTGTAACCAGTTGGCTGATTGCTGTGATATCTGAGATCCCTGCGATACTAGTGATGAAGTACGACACAGACCGAAAAATCTGTCTTGAAGATTGGCCCAATATTGGCTTTGCCAGAGCATACACCTTAGCGACTCTGTTCTTCGACTTCATACTGCCGTTTACTTTCATGGCTTCCGTGTACAGCAAAGTGATTTGTCGCTTGTGGCGTGGCAGTAACCACGCTGGAACTCATTTAGCATTGCTTAAACGAAGGAAAAAAGTCACCAAGCTCTTACTAATTATCACAGCTTTACACGGAGTGTGTTTGTTTCCTGACACTGTCACTTATGTCCTCTCGTACTTTGGCTTCCAATATGGCTCCATCGCTTACAAGGTCGGCACTGTTTTGGTTTGCGTGAACTCTACAGTGAACCCATTTTTGTACAGTCTTCAGAGTGAACGCTTCAGAAGGTCCTTGAGGCAGCTACTGCAATGTTGCGAAAAACGTCTTGTGGTAAGATGCTGGCAGAGAAGGGATGTAATTGTTGTAAATGATATTCAAATGCGAGGGTAATACGCTGTCTGACCTGTACTCGTATCTAAGCTAATATGGCTTACTACATGTACATTTTAATTTGTGTTGGTAATCACATGCTTTCGAGTGCAATTTTGGATAAATCAGTTGAAGTAAATTTTTCAATGGGTAACCAAATTGCATGCAAAAATTTGATTCGGTTTTCCTTTTAGTCGTGTTTATTTCGTGTCATGGCTCACTGGTTCGGCCCCTTTTGTGCTGTTGTCGGAGAAGTCGGGGTTTTCCCGCAAGGACTTGCTTCGAGCTTTTCAAACTTTCTTCCACATATAATCGAGCGTTTGCACTCTTTTTCAGATGGGTGTCGCTTAATAGCAGTAACCAGTACACTTAAGCTATCAGATCCTACCACGCCTGTAATCTTTCCCATCCCTCATCCCACAAACTGTTGCGTACATAGGTAAACTTCTTGGGAATTTTACTCAGGGCTTCCGGTTCGTAAATTTCATTACTTTTATCAGTCATAGCCGTTTTTGGAAGTCTTCGGCCTCCAAACGTTGTTAAACTTTTAGCCTCTTGTTTTTGCCGCTTTTGGGGTGTTTTTGTTCTTAGCACTCTCATTCAAACTCTAAATCAAAACTTTGTTTCTCTCTTCTAACCTGTCTGTCATTTTTCCTATCAATCCATTCGATTTCAACTTTCTTAACTGTATGGGATAAATTGACTTGTCCTCAGCCAATGAGTATGCTGAATTGTTTGCATGCATAAAGATAAAAATTTGACTTAGAGGGGGAGGGAGGTTGGGGATGACATGAGATGTCATTCCGGTAATTTTTCGATATTTCTAGTGCGCTGACAAATCTATAATGAAAGGTACATTGTGAAGTTTATATGAAATAATTCATTTTTGTACTGCGGTTGTAGAAGCCCTGATTTTTTTCAGGCTTCTTCTTTCCAATTGCTTAAATTGGAAAATTTACTGCGATGATCACATTTCACTTTCGAAAGGTACATTGTCAATCAACGATTACAGATGGTTTTTATTTCAATGGCACTTTGCACCTCAACTGTTTATGACCTTTTTTCATCACATTCTGTTGAAATCTATATTTCAAGAAATAAAATAAAGTAACATAATAACGTAAGAATCTCATGAGGGCAAAGAGAATGGACTCTGTATTATATAAATATCAACTTTGATGGTTCCCAAGGCATATTTGAAGATTAAATTTACCCCCCTCCCCCTCCCCACACACACTCACACACACGCACACACACACACCCAATCTAAAACGTAAAATACCAACATATCTGTAAGCTCAACTTTTTTGCGAAATAGGAGCCGAATTTTTGAAAGATCGCCAGGCGTGCTTTTCTCTTCCTTAGCTGTCAGGTTCATTTTTAACAGCGGTTCAAATTTACCTCCCATCGTTTCAAACTCATAACCACACATTGCCAAATCCAATTAGGCAGTTAAAAAAAGTAAATCTGAAATGGAAACACAACATTATTTTCTCATAAAGTTAAAACTGTGTCCGGTTATTGATGAAGACATGCAGAGCTTATCATTGCTGGTTGACACTTCTGCGGCAAATTTGTCGGTGAAGCAAGAAGGCAAGCTTATTTCTGATACGATCTTGAATTGTATCTAGACACTCGATCGAATACTCCAACTCACTACCGCACGGCAACATCACTTGGCTAGATTAAGACAATGAGTCACGTACAAGCATATCATGGATGCTTAGTTGGCCATCGGGGTTACCACAGAGGCCAACAAGCTTTTAGTCTTATGAAGATTTGATGAGTTATTCTTACACTAACCCGCTCCTCTGGAACCAGTTCCTCCTTACATCTTTAATCACCTTCACTTTGTTATTTACTTTCCATTTATTGTTGTTATTTTTTGTAAGTGACGACGCGAAAGTGATATCACGCTTAGGGTCAAATATATTATGCCAACATCATGATGAAACTTCTTAAAATTCCATTGATATTACAGTTTAAAAAGAGATACATTTTGAAGCCTGAGTACTGCCAACACTGAATCTGCTTTTCTTGCTTTTGCTTTAAGAATTTGACCCACTATAACGTTGTGTTATAAACCTCCAAAAACCTCTTATTTTTGGCGAGTTTTACCTGTCGGTGATAGGATTGGGGGAGAGGGGAGGTTGAGGGGCTCTTAAAAGAAGTTATTTTGAACTACTAAATTGAGCATGATAAAAAAAATTGAGCATAATTTCAAGCATGATGCCATGTTTTCAGGGGTGATTCTCAAAGGCATAATGATCAAATTTCCAAGCATAACTATCAGACCTCTTACAAGTCCACAACTGCGAGCCATTTGTAAGGTTCGTAAAGCGTAAAAACCAAAAAGTTGGAGCAAGCAACCGTAGGTGACTAATAAATTGATGAACGCTTTAATTTAAACCATAAATTCAATAGATAAATTGACTAGTAGTTAAGTTTCTTTCACTGCTGACAAACTATAGGTCTCGATCTCCTTGCCTTTATTTAAACTTAATTTTCTGTACACAAAACAGCGACTAAATTAGTTTTTCACTGACCAAAAGCCGGATGCGCAAACCAAATAATGACAAAAAATCCAACTTCTATTTTCAATTATTTAGAAGCTACGAACATGTCTGAGAGGCGAAGCAGCTATCAAATACAAGCTTGTCATCTCAAGTAAACAGAATCAGTAAAACGTAAGAGCCGCTACAGCATTACTGCATGAAAATTAATTACCTTCCTCCAACACAAAGGAAAATGCCAAACGACTTAATTCTTCTTTTCGAGAATCGTGATCAATGACGGAAAAAGTAGGATGCAATCTATTTACTTTCCCTCTAAGTGCCTTTAAAAACTGACACGAAATAACATGAAACCCACGCATTTTCCTCTGCACGAAGACAAATTTTACTTGTCTTGTCCATCGCTTTTGGTCTGACTGACGTAAGTCATGACAAGTATGAGACTGGGTATCAGTGTTGTCACGTTTATTTGGTTCCAGGTGTTTTTAGGGAACTGTGCGACGAAGTGTCTTTTAAATAACCTTGGACTTAGTTTTTTCCATTAACAGCTAATTTAAGTTTTAAGATGTTATTTACGTTATTCCAATGGAAGGAATATCATCGATGGTTAAATGAAATTGCTTCTAATTCCAGTTTTCTCTCTCTACAACACAAAAAGTATTGTACGTGATGTTTACAGAATCCATTTGTCGAAGTGTGGAAATGAGCAGTAGGTGGCGTAATGCGTGAAACGGTGTTTTCTTTTTTTTCCTTCATACACAAAAACAACCAAATCACAAAAGGTGCGAAAACACTCCATTTAACAGAATGGTATCGCAACCACAGCGATGTGAAATCGAGAGAGTCCTCTTGAAATAATGCCATTTTGCTTCCTATAGTGGATCAGATTATCATACATGTGTGACTAAACCAGTCGTCAATACTTGTCTTCATATGGCCCTTTCCAGCACTAAAATGAAATTCGAGATTAAAAATACACAGACGAGGTTTTCTTTCCCTCTTGAGACATTCTTCAAGATATTAAAAATCTTTATCCTTTTAGTACTTAAACTATAAAATGACGAAAAGTCTTGAATTACCTTAGCATTAACCCATAAATCTCTTTTCCTGAAAAGTCTACGTGCGCGTGAAACTCGACTGCTGATTTTGCTTTTAAACCCTCAATTACTGCGTCCTAAAGTTCTGTTGAATCTTTGACTTAAAACATTTTGTGAAGATTTAGTTCTACTTCTCGCTAGCTATTGAAGTCGCTTCAACACTTCCCTAAATATAATTTATTTTTAGACAGAATATAATATGTATTTTGAACAGATAATCGAGATAAAAGAACTAAGTAATTTCTTGCCGACAGACCTCGACCTAAAAGAACCTTACTCTGGTTAATATATCACTTCGTCATTTCGAGAAATTTCCCGAAACGAAATTTTATCTCGTGGATTAATTTTGTCTAGGTTTTTTTCCATATGGCGCTAAAATATGTCGGTTTGACAATTTGAGGTTCGTGAATTAAAATACAAATTACTACTTTTATTTGTTTCACCAATATCCCTGTGGGATTTTATGGAGACTAAGTATTTAATGTATTTGCTACAGCAGTTCCGAAAGAAGAAAATTGAAATAGCCTTGAAAACAGTTGCATGGACGGGCTAAAAATATGGTGTCGTCTATTTGCATTTTATCATGTTCGGTTTTTTCGATGGGCAAAATTTGCCGGCGCCATATGCTTCATAGCCGTGCGAAATATTCCACAAAATCCGATTACTCGTTTGCGCAATTGTTAGCCTTCGGGCCATGAGAGTGAATTTTTTTTAAGGATTTCAAACTTGCCTTAAAAATATCTTTTAGCATTTTGCGGGTTCGTATCTTTTAAGTGCACCTGTAGGTTTCTTCTTATATGCAATTACTTGGTCCTATATGGTACCCCGCTGTCTGCAGGGTTTTCTAAATTAACCAGAATTCTAAATACAATTTCAGTTTATCGCAAAGTTCAACCAGCCGTGGGCGAACATTAACATACGATATTTTTGTACAAATAGCATACACCTAGAAAAAAAATTTTTGCATTTATCGGCATCATAATACGTTTTCACCTTTAATAATGTATTTTGCCACGCTCAGTTTGAAAAGGAACACATTATTCAACAATTATGAAGATTTAGTCCATTTCACCTACCGGGATACTTGAAACGTGCGCATATGAAAGACGGGAAGTCTTGAAAACAAACAAAACCAAAATATCTGCTCATTTAAATATATAGCCCACTCAGTGAAGAATTTCCGGTGACAAGTATGTAGATTTAGATATAATGCAAGCGGTTACCGCGACAGGAAAAAAATTTAGACACGCCGCTGTTGTCGTGAGGTGAGTTCGAAATTTTGGAGTTTTGCGTGGGGGTAGGCAGGCATTAAGTAGAAGTTTCTCCATTTTGGCAGAGTAACTCGATCGGAAATAGCCATCAAGGGCCACAGCACGTATGCTGCGAGTGTCGTGACATACAAAGTCTACCTATTAGGATACTTTACCCCCACAGCCTTCTCTCATTTGAGCTTCAGTTAGCGAACGAGTCACGACGATAATGTGTGAAAGCAGTTGATATACGCGTGGAAAAATTCCTTTCAGGTAAAAAAACATAGTTTCCAATTTACAGACTTAATTACTCTTCAGATCAGGAGCGTTTGAACATTATTTTTCAGTTTGTACACTAGGTATCCATGTTGCCGGTAGCCGGCTTAGCATGAAAAAAATCTGCTTTTGTTTCACTATGGTCGTTATCACACTTTTTTCTTGAGGGTAAACGACCTGTAGCTAGATAAATTAAACAAGAAAAGACGCCGTTCATTTGCGAACAGATCACCTGATGAATAGTAAACATGAAAGGCGCAACGCACGTTTTGGAGCTTTTGCTTTTTTTTAAATCACGTTTCAGATAACTCAACGACTTATACCGTTTAGGACCACGAGCAAATATTTCAAAGAACATAACTTGCAAAAAATTCAGTATTTTGTCATCTTGCAGCGTTCAGAAAAAGCCAATCGGCACGTCAGTTACAACTTTAATTAAGCGTTGATGTCTCAATTCCAAGCTGCCGATGTACTGAAACATTTGTGATGGTTACATAGAAGTTTACTGAGTTAATGTAACCTATCGTTCGTTTCAAGAAGTTTGAAGTCTTTTAAACGTATTCCTTTTAGGTTCCATTGATGATATAAACCTCGATCGACTTCCGCACTTTTTAGACTCAAAACATATAAGAAAAACATCAACACAATATGCAAAGTTTGCGGTTGTTATGAAATGCAAATACACTCCGCTATTGTTCACCGAATGCCATATTTACGGCATTGCCGATACAATTGTGTCTATATTGTCTTCACCGCCAACTTTGACTAAACAAGTTATAATTTCCAATTACATTTGCCCTTTTGTTTATACTTCTGCTTTGCATTGTTAGCACTCCAATGACTTTTTTCCAACTGATGCTGAGCTACACAAGAAAACATAGTGCAGAGAAGTCGTTTGCGCATTTCATTTCGTCCTCTAAATCAATGAGATATTTTCACACATTTGTCATTTTGAGGAAGCTACCTCGACAATTACTGAGGTATATTGCAATTTCTTTGCGTGATCTGACACCTTATCCGGTAATCCATGAATGAATTGACTCATTGATTGACTCATTGACGAAACGATAACACTCCAATGGACCCTGAAGAAAATAGTCAGGACTAAACTCTATTTAGTACCTATGTAATCTTTTCTAAAGATAAGCTAAACAATTCGCTAGATCGAACACAGTGATCTTGGTTAGAAACATGATGAGCCAGGTAAGTATGTGGTCAGATAAGCTCAAAAGTACATTTGTCGTGAAGAGTTTTGTTTTTTAAGTTTATTTTCGTTGTCACGACATTCAATGTTTACTTTGGCTGCGGTATCACTTTGAGTTATGTCCAATCACGCGATTTAAGGATCACTGAGAAATAAGCAGATTCGACCCTTCCTCAGGTGATGCCATCGAAAGAGGTCTATAAAATTGCTAACCTTTGCTTAGAAGATTAAGAAAAGCCACGATTAATGCATTTATCTCTAGACAAACCCCAGGAGCGTTTTTTTTTTTTTAAACTGTCAAATTTGGTCCGATGCCATGCATTTCTTTGAACCGAAACTGATTTCTTCTAACGGCCCGTAGGCCTATAACCAATATAACGGAGCATGGTATGGGCATGGGCATGGGCATATACAGACAAAGAACACAGAGGTGGGCTTTGAAATTCCTTTAACGTGAAACGCATTTCAACTGTCTGGAATTAAGACAAACTACACAACATTTACGAGTTAAGCACTGTATCTACTTGCTGGTTTATCAAACCAAAAGTTCTGCTAGACTCATGCGACAGAAGTATGTAGCTGCGCAATGAATTTAGGGCGACTATTATTACTGAAAAGTTACATAATATTTTCTCTTGATATTTTGGAAAATTCTCAACCAAACGCCGGAGAGCAGAAAGGAAGATAAACGGAAGTTATTTCTTAGGATATTTTGACTTTCATATTTCTCGAGAAGGGAAAACGAATTATCTTTAGTTAGCTTTTTCTTACATTGTCATAAGTTTTCCCGACTTTTCATGCAGAGAACTACAAAAGATTGAAAGACACAAAGCAAACAGCTTTGTTTAAGAATACAATTGGTGTCAATTATTGACGTTGTGTCGCTGCAAAAACCCCTAAAAATAGGACTTGTTGATCAAAATGTGTGTAATCAAACATTTTCTGGTAGGACCCGGTTTTTTAGTTTAATTACTTGTGATGCCGACACGTTAAATTGGGCAAAGAGTGATCTGAGGAAACTCAAATGCTACCGTGCGCGAGCTTGGAATTCAATATAAGCAATTCAATTAACGGGATAAAAATTTCAAGTTTTTTGACCTCGCTATATCCTGAGATCACTATCGGATGCACAGGTTCTTGCCTCTCAAAAGTGCATTATTCTTTATTAATATTGTTTCTTTTATTTCAATATCACATCTAATATTCTCTTTCTCTTACTCGAGGCCGTTAGAATACTCCGAATTGAATAAGACTACTACAAAAATTTTGTGTATTGCTCATGCGTGACTTACAGATATTTGTTTTTTAACCCACAGATATGGAAATTTTCTTTTGTGAGATCGATAAAGATAACGTCTTAAACGAAGAGCAACGCTCCAAACACGATACACTGGCAAAGAAAGTGTTAACATTTCGCCGACAGGAATATGTTGTAAAGGCCACAGCCGACTCTCCTTGTTTCCCAATCATGTCTAGGTCATACGTGGAGCAAGTCAGTAATGTGGCCTGGCCAAAAAACAGATTTTTTCGACAGCGTTCGCATTCATACCCAATGGTGAAGCGTCTAAACCCGTTGCCATGCCTGATAGAGGAAGATGAAAACCTAGAGTTGGAAAAACCAGCGATTATTAACACAAGGGTTCCTGAGGTAAAGAAATTGAACTGGACAGACAACAAGTTATCAGATGAGTGGCTGAACAAGATCAACAGACTAACATCCACCATGAATCACTTGGAGATTTGCACACCAAAAAGCCCTCATCGTTCCGGAAAATTGCCTACGCTAAACTCTGGCAGTGATAGAAAAAGAGCAGGATTTGTTCCTTGTCGTCAAGACTCGTCTAAAATACGTGGAATTGCACCATCTGAACGCTTTGTAAAGGTTGTGAGGAAGGAAAGCTTGCCTCAACTTTCTGACGTACGCAAACCTGATTCAACGTACATTTCCTTGATCAGCGGATTAACACAGGAAACACAAAAGCAGACGCATGCGCAATTTGGTGGACACCACATAGATGGAGAGGGAACAAATCATGAACTGAAGAAGGCGAAAAACTGTAAAAATCTAAATTGCATTCAAATGAACATGTTTACTCAACGAAAGCTTTTCTGCTCTTCCCCCAACGCTCATCGTCAACTGTCGAGCAGTTGCGAGTACATTAAACAGATTGGCCGGTAGATAAGGATGCCAGCTAGTTCATAACTGATACATGGTGGTATACAGATAATGTTACCTGCCACTCGTGCACAAGGGAAGCGTGAAACAAGAGGACAATAACACGGGGAAAGGTGTGGTGTAGATAATAATGTGTTCGTTAAACCAATGGTCTCTTTAATTTTGCGCGAGCTCTTAACGATGATCTGTTAAAAAAAAAAAAAAAACTAGTCGTTCGTGACTGCAGCGCTAAAAAACCTTAGGAAATTGAAGGAGCCATTTTCAAGCAGTGAAAACTTTCTGCCCATAAGAAGTTCATCCAGCATCTGCTAGTGACTAAGTCAGGATTGATTTTGACATGCAACATTAATTTTCTCTGAATTATTTGTAAATTAATTAGAATTCAATAAATCAAAAGGAAGAAAAGTTTTAAAGGAAAATTTCGTTTTCTACATGTATTGAAAGAAAAGTTATTTAAGTTAAATTATTTCTTTGAAAACAGCACAAGAAAATGTTTTATTTGACTTGAAAAGAGAGGCTACGCAGATTTTGAAATAGCGATCTGTTGTGTCTATCTATTAAAGTTGTAATTGTGAAATGTGTATCCCAGGTAAATTTAGCTAGAAGCCAAAAGTTGATTATTTCTTGTATATTATATTAACTTCAAGTCTACGCGATGAAAATAAATATTATTTATTACGTATGATTTTGTCAGTTCCTTTATTCCTTACTAAATCGCAACCCCCGGTCCCCACCCCCCTCACTTCCCACACCATAGTTTGCACATCTAGTTTTCGGTTATTTCACCCTGATATGTTCTTATATCCAAGGTGTTTGTCTACCTCAGCAATAAGTTATAAGGTTCCAGATACTGAAAATGACTCGAAGTTAGATTTGTTTCAGCCGGCTGACGCATACGATAGCAAGTAATAACTGATCAAGAGATTCTAACTGATCAAGAGATTCTAACTGACCAAGAGATTCTTAAGTGAATGATCTGAAAACTTGGGGCGACCTCTTTATTAAAATCAATTGAAGGGCAGAACTAAAGTAATAATAATAATAACACCATGTCCAAATCCAGTCAATCACATTTCCTTTAGTAAAAGGTATCGATAGTTCGTGACAAGAGAAAATACGGGTCCCGTGAATTCCTCTTTTTCTTAATCGTGAATATGTCTCCAAAAAGACTCAAAGGATACAATAGACCTTCGCGGGTGTCCTCCGCAAAAAAAAAAAATTAATGCGCCTTTTGAAACATAACCACCATAAACTATATATCAACAGAAAGATTATGAAATGCACTATTAGCCAGAAATTATTTCGTTTTCGCTTGATCTAATCGTAAACCGAATGGGGCGGGACAGTTCGAAATGGACGATATTTTTTTTGAGCGAATTAATCACATATCAAATCTGACCGTATTAAAAAACCTTTTGCACAATTTCAATCCTGAGGAGTTGGTCTTCAAAACCGTACGGGGAATTTTCGAAATCTTACTCACTCTGGTTGCCTTGCAACTTATCTGTCAAAGTTAATGATCAAAATTCTACCAATACGCATTACGTTGGGGGCCATTGCGGGAGATCCATTTTGTTTACATGCTGCGGTATCGTATAAAAGAAATGTTTTAATTTATTGAAGTTACTCTCATCATGTTTTATTTCAATAGAATACTAGCTGCTGAATATCAAGAAAGAAATACAACTGAACTTAAATATTACACATTCCTCAAAGTAAGTATAGAGCAAAATGTTAATAATAAATTGGAAAATTTTAATAATTTAATAAATTCGTCATACAAACCCAAGTTCATGCAGGTTTTGTTCAGTGCAGCCTCTCTGTCTACGTAGCCATTGAATGTACACAATATATGCAGGGTTTGCGGTACCATAATACACTTAAATCTTTTTGTTCCTCACACCCGCTTAAAATGGTTTGCTATTGATATTGGAGTTAATTATATTGCATTTGTTGTTTAGTAACACTGATGTAAAGATTTGAGTCAAACCTTTCAGCAACTTTTTGGTTGTACTGTTGAGACTAGTTGAAATGAAAGGCAGTAATTTTGGTGGTAAGTTTTCTGACACTTAACCTCTTACAGAGGTCTTACATTTGATGTTGTATTCAGCCACTTACGTCAGATTATTTAAAAACAACTCTGCTTACGTCGCCAGTTCAAAAACTCAGCGGGAGGTAAGACGTGAAATAAAGGGAATCAGCTTCTAAAAGGATAATGTCATAACAGTCTGATGGGATTATATTGTTTAGAACTTTCTATTATGTTAGTCAAGTGAAACGCTGGCAATACTAGGCGACTTAAACTTATTGTGATGGAAAGATTTTTTAGGTTGCTTCTGGCAACCGTACAAAACCAAAACTCTCTCTTAGTTGTTAATCCAGATACATAAACAGTAACCAAGCCGACTGACGGCGAAAAAACTACAGCGATGGAAAATCAGTAAAGCCTGTCCTGAAATCGTCGTTTCTTTATGATTTTTCTCTTCGTTAACAGAGAGGTTTGTTTACTGCCTTGTTTGTTTTTTGTAGGCTGTCCTATTCTCAGATGTAACTGAATAACTACGCGATACAAACTGATCAGACAGAAATCGACACTAACTGTAGGATACTCGCATTATTGTATAATTCATAGATGGCTGACATAGCACTTCACCTGTATGAAAATAAATAACATTGAGTCCGACAGTTTACCTATCTAATGATACTAATGAATATAAATCGGTGTCTACAGTTAATAACCTGTCTCTGACCTGGTGGCCAGAAAATAAGCGATAATCAATTGCTAAATAGTTAATCTTTGATTACACTTTTAAAAGTTAATTTTACACCCAATTTGTTAGTATGGGTTTTATGGAAAATCTTTGTTCCATCTTTGCTTGGATATTCTAAATAATTAATGATAAGATTTTCCACGGTATTTTTGCCGTTTAAGTTTATTTTTCAAACGACTTTTTGACAATATGACATAGCAAGTTAGACATAGCAATAGTAGCTTTCGTTAATTATTGACTGATTATCTGAAAGGAAATTCATTTGGACTTTAGTCGTCAAAATCTTTATCTCTAAACGAAGAAAAGATATTCAGGATTTCTTTTTGGTTCAAATAGCTAGTGACCTGCTGGATAAGGACTTCTGAATACTGATGCTAGAATGAACAACTTCTTAACTTCGCTTGGAGTTTGAATGAACACTGGGGAATGAAAGCTAACAAGAATGGCAAAGTGTTTTAATCCAGGGCTTCCGAGGATCGTGGAAGAAACGGAATCATATGGCGGCCAGGTAACGGCATCCAAACCAACAGTTCCAACAGTCCAAAAGGTGTCCTGGACAGAGAGCAGTATTTCTCAAGAGTGGCTGAAGCGAATGAGCCTCGTTAAAACATCTGTATTTGCCATTAAACCCGGAATAAATCAAATCAAGATTAACACCAAAGACATGCAAATCTCTACAACGCAATACACAAGCAGACAGTTCAAAAGTGGTCGTAAAAGTCAAAGCCTTGATGGTCTCAGGGGGCAATCTGCTTTAACAGAGTTAAAAGAAAGAGCTAAAATTTCAAGCTTAAATCGACCTTCATCGGTGAAGTCCCTGAATATTGAAGATACCAACAGGCGGAAACCTGATTCAACGTATATCTGTTTGTTAAATGGAATAACATAACCAAGGATTACAGTAGGCACACGAAATTGCACGGAAGGTAATACACAGTGATGAGTATCTGTTGTACACTTGAGCAAGGATTGGATGAAACGGAAATTGATATAAATGGTGTTAATCGTGCTTAGCTTTGATTGATATTGAACGAAATGGCGACTCAGAAATATGTCCAGCAACTAACAGCATTCGCGGCCTTGTGAGAGACAGAAGCTTCTGGATGTAATGCTTGATTGCATTCAAACAATTAAATTAATTATTCACCTAAACAGATCGTGAATAAGTAAATGAAGACATTGTCCTAAAGTAAATTTGTCAAATTCCTGGAAATACAACCACTGAATGGCGTTTGTCTGCTGTTTTGACTGTAGGTTAACGTACAAATCACTGAAGTACGACAACTGTGGACCTGTCAAGTTGATCCATTGTTATGACTAAACTTTTTTGACATATCTGTTACTGATTGGATCCCCACCCTTCCCCTCCTGGTTGCATCCTTAACTTTTACGTCAGTTCTAAATCAAATGATGAAACTCAAGTCTGTTATAGACCACCAAAATCTTTCACAGATTCAATATATTGGAAGCGCATCAAAGCTCCCGAGGGTTCATATCAAGAAAGGAAGTCTTTCACGTAAGACTTTGCGAATCGCCTACAGAGTTCTTTTTGTCTTCTTTCATAGGTCTTCGATGACGGAATGCTTTGTGTAGTTGCGTCAAGAGATATGTTTGCCCTCATGAACTAAAATCTCTTTGTTTCAATTCTCTTTACAGCACAGTGATTTTAAATCGGGAAAATTAAATCTCTTGACTCCAAATATCTGGTTGGAAATTCTCTCAACTGATCCACAGTTTCGTGTATTCGGCTTCGTTAGAATTTTCATTAGTGTGGTGTTATATTATATAACTTCTAGCTGGTTAAGGTTCAATATTGTACTGATTTGTTCACATGTTCACATCTACAATAGCAAGAGATTGTAATTTTTTTGATAATAGTTGATGGTATAATACAAACATTTCGTTTCAATACCAGCGCCAGCTGCTGGTTTTACCGAAAGATTTCAAGTTAAAAATATCCATCATATGCCGACGGTTACTCGTCGATAAAAAACTTAGAAGTTGGTACAGTGTTCAGTCCTTTCGATTGTTTTTTCCTTTTTCTCTTATTATTCAAACAGAGGTGGACACAAGAAAGGGAAATCATTAATACGTCACAGGAGAGGCACAAACATTATTAATTTGTCCAACCAAATGGCGCATTTTAACTATAGACACACACGACATACAATAACATTATATTTCCTATATTTTCCAGTTAGAATAGTCGTTAACCAACCACGCATGCGTTTTTTCCTTTTTTTTTTGGATTATTGATTGTAAAAACTAACAACCTTCATATGCGTTACTCATCGATATAAACTTAGAAGGCGGAAGAGTACACAGTCATTTTGATTGTTTTTTTTCCCTTTTCCTTATGTGATTCAAACAGAGCTGGGCACGAGAAAGGGAAATATTTAGCACATATGATCAGAACTATGGTGTGGTGTTTAAAAAACAAGATCAAAATTACTTCAATCCCTGCTTTTATTGGTTGGGTGTCACAATTCTAAACTGGAATTGATATTTCTACATAAGACAAAATAAGCTCCTTTGTGTTGACCGACACAAGTTTGTATCAATATTGAAATCCATGCTTCTTAATTACTTTCTAGACGTTTCATGATGACTCTGCTATATACGAGCCAACAAATTACTTATATTGCCATCCTTAAGACAGGAAGAATGCGTAACTCTTCTGTCAACGAATTGAAAGTATTGGCCTCTCACTTTGTTCGTATCAGTGAGCGGGCACGCGACATGGTTAAGGCGTTGATAAGGTTTAGCCTTTGTTTAGTTTTACCGCGTCGTAAATTATCTCTTGTTTAGTCAAACTTTTTATCTAACTTTTGTGTTCAATGTCTAGGACACTTACAACTAACATTGCAATAATACTTATTACAAAACCGCTTTTATTAAGAAATCTGAAAGTCTATTGAAATCCTAAAAAGGCGGTCCAATTTAGGATAACCGGCTCTTAAAGTCTACTTCAATTACCCAACAAACAAATAAGTTAACCTTTGGTACTTTCATCAATACCCCTAGTTGGCATTACACTACATCTTTAAAGTTATTTATTTTTGTTTCATTTCTTCATTTTCCTTCTTTTTTTCTCAGTTTTTGTGATGATTAAGCCTCTACGTAAAGTGGCGATAAAGGCGAATATTGGAGGTAAATTAACAGTCAGACAAAAGAACCTATGACATGCAGAAACAGTCATGAATTTTAAATGACAGCACCAACCATCGTTTAATCATCAATGAGTGGAACTGCCGCCATCTTTATTTAGGTTATATGAAAATCATCGTAGATGCAATTCTTTAACATGGACAACTAACATTGGAATTGTCACAATAACCTGTCTGGGATTTCGTCTGTCATTCGCAACAAAGCTAAGCTCTCAAGTCTTGTACATATGGTGACATTTATTTGAATTAAAAAATCACGATTGCATGACGTGCGATTGAACGCCTCAGGGGGGTAACTAGAAGACAGGCAGAACTTAACGATCGCTATTAATTCTAATTTATTTTTTCTTTTGTTATGATATCGTAAGTACATTCAAAAAATTCAGAAATTTAAAAATAAATCACTGACGCGTCAAAAGGATTCCACTGCAAAGTCGTACAACAAACCTTGTTTAAAACATTGATCAACACTAATAACAAATCTGATGCCTCAAACTCTATTCAGGACGTGTTGAGTTTTAGCAACAAATCGAAAGTTGCTCTGGTTCGACTGGCTTTCATCTGAGTGGTAAGTGGACCGATCTTTATCGTGTTTTGATAGATTGATCTCCACGATCATCATTTAGGTTGTCTGTTTCTAAGAATATTTTGAAGAAATCGTTTCGTTCATCGTTTCAACTCTTTCGCTAACGTTTTCGAAAAAAAAAACTGTTCTGCTGATCTAAGTACGGATACATTAACCTCCTTGAAACTTAGGCACAGTATAGAGTGTCATTTGAATGAAAAACTTGAATAAATTCTGTCTGTGTATTTAAAGTCTTCGAAAATGATTGAAAGATGGGGTCATCTGTTTTTCAAACATGCAAGTTTGTTTATTTTAGTCAAATGAATAATTATTCATTCAGTCGAGTGTTTCACGAGCACGGTTTATAATGCTCCACCACTGACGAATAACTCCTTAACTCTGGGGATGACTTCCGCTCAGGCTGTTAGTCATTATTCCAAGGGCAACAATCCTTTTCAGAACTACGCTTTCACTGAGGAAATCACTACACTATCAACTTTTTGACTCTCCGGTCGCGGTTAGAACCGCAGCATAGTTATCTAAACTAGATGTGTTGACAGCATGAAACGGTGTTCAGAAAATCTCGGAATCTGCATTTATTTTGGGGAAAGTAGCTAATTCTGCTCCGCAATAAGACGGTCCAGTGTAAATTCATATTTCAAGGGATGATAACAAAAAGCCACTGGATCTTAATCACTTTCGAATATTAGCTAGCGCTCGCTAGAAATGGCACTCGGTACCGGTTTGAACGATCATCCGTTTTCCTGAACTTCCAGTAAACATTCTTATTTGAACATATTAATCACACATCTCTTTCACATTCCATAACCTAGTGAAAACCTAGAAAACTAACTTTTTAAGCCCTTTGTTCGGCGTTTTCAATGGGAAAAATGCTTCAGAATTTATGTTATTACGACAAAAAAATTTGCAATCATTGTTACGTCACTGGAGCAGCTAAGCTTTCACATGAACACACAAACATCACTGGTTTGTCCAATCAAATGGTGCGTGATAATTTACAGACACACACGACTTACAGTAAAATTATATTTTTCAGTTAGAGTAGTCATTTTAACCAACCACGCATGCGTGTCTATCTTTGTTTTGCAGGTTGTTGACTGTGAAAACTAATAGCATTCAGGTAAACAAGGAGTAGAAAAGGAGCCGGAACAAGATAAGGCACCAAAGACTTGTCCTTATGGAAAGGCTATCTCCTATAGTTCAAGTGGTCCAAAATGATCATTGCCAAATACGACCTGGTTCAACAGGGTTTATCTCCCTAGCAACAAAACCGCGTATGCCAAAAGTTCAAAAGTTGCGCTGGGAAAAAGACAAACGTTCCATGGAATGGTTGAAGAGAATTAGACAGATCAATTCAACGTTGGCTCTTGACTCCCAGCCAGAGATAGTCCTGGACCAGGAGCTCATTCATAACCCCAAATTAACCAACGAAACGTTAAGGACAGAAAGCAGAAGTGATTCAACCGATGGAATTTTTCATAGCGAGCCGTTTCTCTATGATCCAGAAATTGCGGATAATTCTCAGGGTCGAAAACCAGACTCGGCCTATATAAGTCAAATTAGCAAGTCTATCTGCATGTCGGCCAATCCTAAAGGAAATTGCGACGACTTTGATGGTAACCTTACTTCTGTCATGGGGTACTCTTCAAAATACGATCAAGTTCCCGAAAAAAACTCGTCGCCACCGGGCGGTTTTTTGGAATCAAAAGACAACCAAAAAGCCAAACGAAAAACCAGTTTTGAGTACATACAAGGAGTTAGCATGCTTCAATACGGACACAATTTAGAGGAATTTCGCTGATAAAAGTCGCTCTTAGATGCATAATTACAAGTGTTACATAAAATCTCGAATTCTCAACCAGCATGTATGTCAAGCTTCCAAGCAAAAGCTTCAATCCAGAGAGTGGAGAAACGCATATGAAGCGTTACGGTATGTTTTCCTCTCAATGGACAAAAGCCGATTTATATCAAGAAGAACATTTTTTATCGCAGGCTACCAAGAGTGTCCTAAGGCTTGGGCCGCCTTCATTTCTTACTTATGAGGTAACCTGAGTTGCCTGGACACGAGAAAGGAGGATGCAAATGTTGAGACTAGGATAAAGTATTCACTGAAAATCGCGTGCCACTTGCAAAAAAATAGGAAAGGACCCATATCGCTTGCCTGCTTTAAGTCACAATCAGAGGGGTGGATATTGCGACATTTTTATGTTGAACCACGGACAAGGGGCATTTCAATTTCAAAGAGAAAGTTAGCGAGATCTTTGGAGATATTTCAATTATGAGACTTAGAGCACCATCGGACTTTGGCGGTCATGCCCGCGAACTTCTATAGATATCAAAACATTTCCTTATGGTTTCCATTCGAGGAGTTTTCTCGATTGTTTTGATCGTACGATTCAGATGAAACATCAAGTATGCGCGTGCATTCTGTTACAATTTTATCATCTCTATTGGCTGTATTGTTTTCGTTTTCAAGAGTATTAAAAGATGACAACCATGAATGTTCGCGAGTCTTTTTTAATTCATCACAGCAACCACGTTTTTTTTTCTTCAGAGGGTGTTTCAATATGAAAAGTTTATATCAAAATTAGGTCAGGTTTATCCCATATGACCCACAATCGAATACGTGTTGATAGGAGTTCCTCATAAACAGGTTACTCAGAGAAGAAAACAGAACGTACTCTGTATAAGCACATCATCTTCATGCAGTTCTTAAACGTGACATGGGAAAGCAAACTAAACTGAGAAATAAATGCGGTGATAATATCCAGACCGGAAATGCTACGGAATGCTGTTGACTAGAACAAAGATAATGTATGCATAAGTGATTATCAGCACAATAACATACGTCAACCCCCAAACTGACGTAACCAAACAGAGGGAGCGTCATCTACTCATGACTCGTGTCTGAAATATCCCACCTGAGCCTTTGTAGAGTTCAGCAAGCATTTTTTAAGGGTTCTTAACGGAACTTTCGTGTTGCTCTGACAATTTTGAGTGCGAAATCTCGATCTTCTTTACCATCACGAGCAACTGAAGCCAGCAGTGACTGATCAGGTAAGATATTTTCTTGCTTCATAGCCATGAGCAATTGACGTGCTCAATATCGTGATTGTACGATTCGTGTAATTGTGTCAGTTTCCTTTATAAAAAAAGAAAACTAACCATTTCGACTGAGTCACGAATTCTCGTTTGTCAAGGGTGTCGTGAGCGGTTGCGGCAGAGGATGTTCGTCGTGAAATCGTGTCGTTGATGATAGCAACATTTGATTGATCACAGTTGACTAGAAATCAATTTAACGATTTTAAAGATCCTTGCTTTTACCAATATATTTTGATTATAGGGAAATAAAAGCTTGTTCTATCAGAAATGCTTGACATTAAAATATACCCGAGGACTACTGTATTTTCCCCAGCTGCAATTTTTATGTAAAAAGTAATCAATCATTTTGCGTGACATAAATTCATTACCCAAAGCTATGACAGAAGTCAACAACAACAACAACGTCAAGCATGAATGGACATACGCCTTGAGAGTGGATTAACTTTCAACTTTATTTCACGTTTCCAAACCTAAGCTATAAAAGATCATAATTAAAACGCAGCAAGCTGACAGACTGCTAGAAAACAAACAAGATCTTTCGCTTATCTCTTTTAAAGTCGATGCATAATTTAGATAGAACTACCTGCCTCAATATGGTATACTGAGTAGTGCAAATAGAAATTAACTAAGCCAACGACCTCGCAAAAGTTTTAAACATTGAATTAAGTTTTCAAATGAAATTTTCATTTGTTTAAGCGCCAATCGCCACTTCGGGCGATGACCTCTGAATATCTAGCATCGTGTTCTTAAATTTTGTCTTATATGAAATATTTATCACGGCAGGTAGATTTGGATGAATCAACAGAATATATTGTGTAGGGGCATTAGTTGTGCATGTAATTTGGCTTTATCGCTGACATAATTCTAACTATGCTAGCTCTTGCGCAAGCTGCCTCACCAGGCTTTTTTAAATGCAGGATACTTCGCCCCTTTTTAGTTTGTTAGGAAACTTGTGTTAAAAAAAAATAAAGATTTAAAGGAATAATAAACAAATTCAAAGAGATTAACAATGTTGGTAACAGGTTAAAGTCGACGGCTGAGAGCTCTTTCCTCACAGGAGAATTAAAAATAAATAAATATTTTGTTATTTTTTGTTTTTGGTGTTGTTATATAGGCACTATGGCACGAAGGGTACCTGTGGCTGAAGACAACTTCCCGCTCCCAGGCACTGTGCCGGCTGAACGTGATCTATATCTTCCGAACCGTGAACTTCAAAGTGGCCTTGAACTCAGGAGAATGATACCGTTCGAGCCAAAGGAATCACGTACTGCCTCTCACGACGAAGCCGACAACAAAAAGTTACCATCGAATTATGAAATATGGTCTGATTTTGTGAATAATACTTCGCTGCATGGAATTCGCTATGTCTTCTGGAGACGCCCTCTATGGGCTCGGGTTGGTTGGTTGCTCATTCTTTTAATGTTCTCGTCATATTTCTGTTTCACTGTGTACAAGTCACTGCAGAAATACGTCAAACATCCAATTAACACCGTCATTACTCAGAGATACGTGAATGCAATGGATTTCCCAGCTGTCTCAATTTGTCCCCTCAATTCTGTCAGCAAAAAAAAGATATACGCCTTAGATGTTGACGCCAATTTTGCCAAATATGGTTTAAACGACAGCGTATGTGCAGTTACTGAGTCGGCGCGTAACGGGATACCATGTGGAGCAGCCATGAGTTGCTGCTGCTTAAGTTTCCTGATATTCGACGGAGGAAATCTCGTGCCAAACTGCACAATACCGTTCGCTCAAAGCCTAATTGCTGCTCAAAATACTTCTGGAGAGTTTTTTGATACTGTTAGATTTTACAAAAAGTACGGACAGAGTGTTCAAGAAATGCTTGTGCCTGAGGTTTGTTTTTTTAACGGCGAAGTTAAAAAACAATGTGGCACAGATGATTTTACACCAACCGTCACTGATTGGGGTTTGTGTCATACTTTCAACGCGGGTCCGGAGAACATTAAAAAGGCTGAAATTGGAGGCCCTGTAGGCGGTTTGAACATTTTGTTAGACGCACAAATTGATGACTATGCATTTGCAAGATTTTCAGAGGGGTTCAGCGTCGTGATTCATCAACAAGGAGATTTTATTAATCCTTTGGACGGCATCAATGTTTCACCAGGAACAATGGCAACAATAATTTTACATCAGAAAAGGGTGGGTCCAGATAAATTCATGACAACAATAAAGACAACGATAATGATGACGACGACAGGAGTTGCATGAATCTAAGTTGTTTTAGAGTGCTGTTCGCCAATAGGAAGAAAGGAAAATACCTTTAAGAGCCAAAATGCCTAAAGAGCGGGAAAATACGGGCGACTAAGTTGTGATTGGTTTCAGTTTTGCAACTGATCGGTTTGGAGAATGTTGCGAGCTTTCTGGACCAATTACAGAGCGAAGCAAGGCAAAACCAATGTAATCTCAGATTAATTTGGATACTCAATTGAAAATTGCTCTATAAAATCTTAATTGGATGAGGTAAACTGGATGGCTATCCACACGAAATAAGGGAGGCACTGAACCCAAAACAACTCCAATGAGTAGATTGTGAAATCTATTTTTTGATTGGCTCTTTACTTTCTTTCTTTCCTGGTTCTTTTTCAGATTGTCAACCTTAAGGAGCCGTACGAAACGAAATGCGAAAACAAGAAATTGAAAACGATAAGTAATTATACGATAACGGGATGCCAGTTTGAATGTCTCCAAGAAGCCATCATCGAAAACTGCCAGTGCCGTTTTGCAACATATTCAGGTGAGCAAACTTTCATTAAGATTTTAACTTTCGTTTTTCACCTGCCTTGCTCCTTTCTTTTGCTTGTTTGTTTAAATTTTTGTACTCTTAGTCTTAAAGCTTTCCCTTGAAACCACCTCTCTAGCCTGCAGAAATCGGATTACGCTCTCTTCATACACACTTCAAATTAATCCCCAAATGGAATACACTGCTTATAGACAGAATTACGATGGTTTCCTCATAACTATGGAAGTGTCTTGCATTTCAGTGATACGTTGAAACCGTTTCGAGAGAAAGGGGAAGAGTAGGAGGGATTGGGAAAAGAATGGAAACATTTTGAGTATTGTAGCTCAATTTTCATGTTTTTTTTTTTTAGCATCAACCGTCAGACCATGCGCCAAATATGATGCAAATTGTATCCAAGACGTCACAAGTAAGTGGAGTGCGCTTCCTCCTTTTTTGACCTTTGTTTAGAGTCGTGTGTAAGTCTTTTCATTTTATCATGGGAAATACGAGAATATGTGCGGGCAAGGGAGGATTTTTCACCTCACCATCGATATATGATCCTGGCGTTGAAGTCGTAGAAGTAAGTCTTAACTACAACGGAACACCAACAAGTGCTCCATGAGCTGGCTTTCGAGGCATATTGAGCAGAAATGCATATGATGTATGTATTTCTTTTTCACTTTGCCAGGCGAACTTGATGCAACAAAATGTGATTGTCCTAATCCTTGTAAAGAAGTGAGATACACTACAGAGGTGTATTACTCTAAGTTCCCGGATGCTGGAACAGCAAATTTGCTCCAGCCCAATGGAGACGGAAGCACATTGAAGTACTTAAGGTAAGCAACTCGAGTTTATTATTATTTTTATCGCCACCGTTATCCAGACTCTCAGTTTTAGAGCTCCACAACAAAGTAATTTCATGACGACCCAATAAGAACTTAACGATCGCCTGTATTAAACGCGGGAAGGGTGAGTGACTTTCAGGTCACCGTTGGCGTAAGCTTTTCATGTTGCTATTGTGACAGAGGCGTGCGCGTTTTCAGAGCTACAACCTTTGATTAAAGGGTAGAATTCTGAACAAACAGGGCCAACTGGTGCGAAAATGTTGTAGCTTTGTGTACTAGATAGGGTGATAAGTTTTAATTAGCAAGTTCCTACCGTGGCCTTTTGCTTTCCACCCCCAGGAGACGCGCGATCCACTACTTTATTAACATATTTGATATAAGTTGTACAGTATTTTTTTTTTCTTAGGGAAAACACAGTTTTTCTTCAGATTGGTTACAAATCACTCAGCTATGAATTACATGAGCAGACTGTTGCGTTTGGAATTGAGGCTCTGTTTGGTAAGCGGCCTCACTTGGTTCAATTTTCCTTCTCTTCTTATTAATGCAGGAGCTTGTTCAAAGAAGCTCGTGCGATTTGGTTCAATCTATTGAGGCTTCGTGTTCACCTACTAATTTTCGTGATGTTCCATTATATTTGCTCTTTACGACAAACAGTTGTTGATACACTTAGTTAGGCTGCATATGAAAAGCTTTACTCGCTTTACATGCCCAGTGACTGCACCCCGAACTTCAGCCTCAAAGATTGGTTTGAAGAATTTAATCAAAGATAAATAAATAAAGTTACTGTATTATAGTTCGTAACAGACCGAAATTAATAACTATCATAATTATCTGTTCATTTTGTCAGATATTCACCCATCTAACCATTTAGTAATGTGTTTGAATTTTATTCAGGTTTATTAATCTATGTTATTGCAAGTCTATTCATAAAGCTTATATCTATTACACTTCAGGTGAAATTGGAGGCAATATGGGTCTCTTCCTCGGAGGAAGTCTCATGACTATTTTTGAATTTGCGGATCTGCTTGTGGCCATATATTATGTTCGTGCATTTCGCAGAGAATACCCAACTTAACCTAGTGACAAATTAAAACTTAAGAACTCTTCATTAAAAGCTAAAAACTACGTGCGTCCGACAGTTTATTCCGGGAATGAAAGGAGGAAATTTTTCGCTCACATGGAGCATAAATGAAGAACATATATGGACGCATCATGAAAGAGAGTGAATCTCCTATGGTATTATTAATAGAACGTATGGTATATATTCAATATCATAATGAAATCAATCTACTCCTCTGTTTTAAGGAAATTGTAGCTTACCCGTTGTCCGTAAACTTCATCTTTGTTCAGTATCTTTAGTTCTGAGTTACGGGTACGCATAAAAAACGAAATTCACTAAAAGACTTACTTAATTCACCGTGCGTGATGCAAATACTGTTTACATTTTTAATGCAAGCGGATAACAATCTAGTCATGGCACACGGGTTTTTAAGCATGATGTTTGAGCTTTTTCAGAAATTCTCTTTGATTTGACCACCATTCAAATTAAGATCAAATTGGATCCAAAGTTAAATCCATTTTCTGGTAACAGGGATCATATATATAACATTCTCTTTGAACTTACAAGATATTGAATCAATCTCTGTCACACCCTAACTTGTTGATAATGGGGCCATATATCATGAATACTGTCAACATTCATTATATTTTACTAGCGTATATCCTGAGGTGATATCTCTGAAAAATCAGGTTTTCATCATCTGGCGTATTAGCAGCACTATCAATTCCTCTTGCCAAACGTGATCTACTAAATTGCGAAAAAAAGGAAGCAGGTGTATCTAACAAACATTAGTCTCTACGTATGACGTATACTAAAGATGATCAATTTGTTTCTCACGTATAGAGCCAGAGAAGTGCTTGAAATCGTCATTGTTGCGATTCAGAATAAATGGACTTCATATCGGAGATTATTTGCTCCAGATGAACAGGCGTTTCTAAATACATTCCCCTTCTCATTCATATTGACTATAAAATTTAGAATGGTCTTTTAAGCGTCTTATAAGATGGAATATCCTCTACTGTTTTCAACAGTTTCATTATTTTTCTACGTTTGTCAAAACTCAAGATAAAACAACAACTGATAACTTCTAACCGGGATTATCCTGACATTTTAAGTAAGCTGACGATGAATAAGAAGCAAATAATAGTCTCTACATCAGCTTATAGAAAAGTAATCTCCGCATTACTCAGCTGTCGAATGTATTATTAAAATAGGGTAAAAGTATAGAATAAAAAAACTGCAAAGTAATAAAGCAGTAAATACAGTACTACATTATTTACTTAAACCGGCTTTAAGGATATCACAAGACTTCATCTTCGATCGTTATCAATATGCCCCTAAAACCTCAGACGATTGCATTAGATTGAAAGAAACAAGCATTTTAACAAGAGTTATATGAATGCAACAGGAACCCTCAATATCCCGTTCACTAATCTGGAGATCATTTTTTTTTGGTTAACAATGCAAGACCTGTACAATACGACAACTGGTTGACTCAGTTTTCGGGAAAAAAAAAAAAAAGGCATGGGTAATCGTTTCTCACAAGTGAAAACAGCAATGTTAGAAATTTCCAAGTGAATGTGGGCGAGTTATAATTGAGTTCGCCGTTCTGGCTCATTTACACTTCAGAGCCCGCCTTATTGACTGTCTAAAACGTCTACTTTGAAGTGTATACACAAAAGGATTCACTGTAGAGTTCAAACAAGTCAAAACCACTGTCCATCTGTACAAAGGCGAACCGTACACAGCGTCAGAAATGTTAAATGCCAGGATGTACAGAACTAGATTCGGCAGCCAACATACTGAATAAATAACTGTCAATGTTATGGCCATTTTAGTGACTTTCTTTGACATAAGAATGGCTCTTCTATTAAACCTTGATGATGTGGATTTCTTCAGCCACAGCTGGTGAACAATTTTCGAGTATACAATAGCCATGAAAATGACCGGCGATGCTCCGACGACACAAAACCAAACTATGCCATATAGTTTTGGAAGCAAAGGGTTTGGCCAATTTTCTATGCAGAAATTAGTTTCGCTATCGTAGGACATGATAAAAAACAACGGCAGATTGAGCAGCGAGGCAGAGGCCCAAGATAATATGACCAAACCTCGCAATTTCGCCATTGTCAACTTCTGGGTAAAAAGATGAGGTCTGACGACAACATGGCGGCGTTCAAAGGCGATGACGACAAGTGTGAAAACAGATGCGGCACCTCCGGTCCACATGAGATTTCCACCGGTGATAAAACGGCACAAGAGGTCTCCGGCAGAGCCAAGAGGATGGACAAAAAATGGGCTAAGAACGTATCTTGGAATGGCAAAGACTGCTACCATGATATCTGCCACAGCCAAGTTAAGGAAAAGAAAATCGAGGGTCGAACGACGAAATCGGAACCGCTTTCGCTGAAGAATTATCATACAAACCAGTAAGTTCCCGACGAAATCGAAGATAGAAAGTAGTGAAAACGCCACCACGAGAGCAAAGTCGTTGGCAGATAGCATTATAAATCTCGAAGCTGAAAAATCTATGACTTGTTTTTCTTTTTTTTTTAAAAAATACGTGCAACCAATTCACCGAGTTTAGGCCGGCCGTGGAAAAGTTGTTTTGGCCGATAGATATGCTGATTAGATTTGTAACAATACCCCGTGTTAATATTTAAGGAAGGTGCACTTCTGTGGGGGGATGATTTCACTAAACAAACTAGTGCTATAAATACCTATATTTAATACAGGAAGCAATTCCATTTGTTTACAAAAAAACTGAAATGTTTGTGTTTTTTTCTTTTCGCTTTCTTAGACCAAGCCACTGTTCTCTGTGGTTAAATTGATCAACTCAGGGATTGTCATGTAAAGTTGCCCTAAGAATTTTTTTAACTTGTTTATTTTTTAATTCTTTTTTGTGCAAATTACTTAACTGCGCGACAAAATTTCTGACACTCGTCAGAAACCAAATCAAGGGCTTTCGACAAATATCTATGAATAGTAATGACTGGCTACCCGTACAGGATACCCTTTTAAATGAATTGGCCAAAAAAACCGTCAATCATGAATGAATACGATAAAATTTGCTTTTTTTGCTTCATTACAGAGTCATCAGCGCTTAAAATTTCATAATCAACTCGTCTTTTCGGCAGAAGTTACGTGTAAACATATCTGCAGCGTTTCTCGTTGAGAGAAATTAAATACGATATGGATTCTGTCCACTGTTACCCATTTCTTTCCGGTATCTAAACAGAGATTCATAATTCTATGTTTTAGAGCGAAATTAAGACCCTTTGAGCTTATCTTCAATTTGGTATTTTAAATTTTTTGTTAATGAAACCCATATTTTGCACATTTTCATATCATTTGGGGATCTTTTCCAGTGATCATCAGAAGGGGATTTCACGCTGACAACGGTAATTGCTCTCTCGGACTTTTTAATGAAAAATAAACACGGCTTTTCGATTCACACACATTACGACAAATTGGTTGTGTTTATTACCGGCGTCGGCGACTACATTCAGTGTCAGAGTCATTTCCACGGAGTAAATTCTTACCACCACATTATGTCTGCTACTTTCCCAAGTCAATTACTTCATCAGTGGCTTTTGCTGCCATGTTTTTTACATGGTCCATGGATTAAGTTTCAAAACAATCGAGCCAATGATGGCTCTGTCATTTTGAGAAAATAAATGGCGTTTACAATTTCTTCTCTGCACTTATAAACCCACCTGCTGATTTTAATAAGTGGTTTTCTGACGTTTGATGACTCATTTTTAGTGCAGCTCCTATATAACTCAGTATGAAACAAAAGAATAACCTTCCTATAAAGACATCGTTTATGGAAATTTGCGAGCGTGCTCTCATTAAGTAATGTTCAGCGCCAAACAATATGGCAAAAAGAGCTTTGTGTACGTTATTAAGTTCCAATTAAGGAAACTTACAAAGCAAGGGCAAAAGGACCAGTAATGGCGTGCTTGCGGTAATCCGTGACGTCAAAAAATCAACTAGATAGCCTTTTTTGGCATTTTTCAAACGGTATCGACAGGAGATCTGTAGAAAACACCAAGTAACGTCCTCTCTGGAAGCAGATAAACCGTTCGTGTGTTGCGTGACATGACAATGATCTCGTACGTGACCAGAATCATGAATCAGCGAGGAAGATTCACACCATGCTCTCGAGAGAAACGAAATTTACATGTCAGTTGTGTTATGTAAATAAAGGGATTTTTGGGTTTCTATTCCTAGATTGCGTTTCGCGTTTCTCGTGAGTATTTCATGTAGTAAGACTGAAGGAAGTGAAATTAAGTTAACTTTGTTCAAGTCCTCTCTCAGGAACTGGTCAGTGAAGCTGAGCCAACATCTGACACGGATGATGCACGGTATTTTCCCTCAACTATTCGATTTGACGTGCAAAAGTCTTCGATGTTTTGCGTGACAAATGATTCACCTCTGAGTATAAAGGCTTTGGGCAACATGATGGCCTTGTGATGTCACTTTCTGAACGTCACGCTGTTCCTGTCTGGAATTTGAAATGTCGCTTACAGCAATCGTACTTTGAACAGTTGATTCAGCTGATTTCAGCACACATTATGCAAGTATGAGACTCATTGGTGATATTCTATGCTTTTTTCGCCGTCTTCGTCTTTCAAAAAGACTATTCTGTTGGTAAGTCTTCCTGCAGAAGAAGAAAACAACAAGGAGTCATCACTCAGATTCAAGGTAACCCACCTTGTGGAGTAGTTCATTAGCCGCCTTTTTATTGGCGTAATCTGTCGGCAATCCCTCAGATAACACAGCTCCAAGAAATTTTTCTAAGTTTACTGATTACTCTCGTGGCCGATTACGATGGGAACTGCTCGGTTTATCCGCTTAATTTTATATTGCGTCGCAGTAGTTTCTTACAAGGAATATCAATATTGGCATCCACAATTAAGTTATAACATAATCGCTATTTCAATCAAAGGTTTATAAAGCTATTACCCTGCATATGAAAGTGTTGATGTTCCCTCTTTAAACTACGGTAAGGTGTTGTTTTACGAACTTTCAGACACACGATAGCATTTCAGGTTAGAAATGTTCGTGTGCTGTCGATTGCTCTTGACGCCATTGCTCAATAAACAGTTCAAGATATTGTTAGATGAGAAACGTGTAAGGATTCCACTTTCTCGAACCAAAGTGGTTGGTTTCGCGTATTTAAATACTATCAGCCTCTTTTGCCTTAAGATAACGGAGAAAACTTGTTTGATGAAAGGTACTTGCTTTCAATTTCGTCGGGAAATTGCAATTTGTAACACCAGCTCTAGCATTATTCACCGCCGATCTTTGACATGCGTGTGTGTTTACCAAATTAATTTCACTTTTACAGGCAAAAAGCTCGCCTTGTGTTTCTGAATCGATAACTACATTGAAGCATGAACTCGACTCTATCTGCTGCAGATCTGGGCTTCGCCATTTCTTTCTCTGCGGTTGTCTTAGTAAATCTCCTTGGAAACGGATTGGTCTGCCTTGTTGTCTTCCGATTCCGTGGGATGCGAGCACCGGTCAATTACCTTCTCGTCAACTTAGCTGTTTCAGATATGATGATAGCGCTATTCATCATTCCAGATTACGTGGTAAATTGGGCTTTTCGACACCCTCATGGTAACACAGGTGACTATCTCTGTATATGGCTAACTGGCGGTAACTTGATTTGGGTTGGAATGGCAGCATCCACTTCTTCATTGGTCGTGTTGTCCTTTGAGCGCTATTTCGCGGTTATCTACCCCCTCGACAAACGCTGGCGCCTTACTAATCAACGATTGGCAGTTTCAATTCTCACTGGCTGGCTCTATGCAATTATTTTCAACTTGCCTTTGTTTTTCGTGGTGAGGCATAGCGATGAAAAAATACATTGCCCTGAACTCTGGTCAAATCACGAAAAATTGCGGGAAGCGTACACACTTGGGTGTCTGTTTGGGTTTGGTTTAATTCCGATGGCAATTATTGGATTTGTTTACTTTAGGATTCTACGTAAGCTCTGGAAAGGACGACGTGTCCGTGCTACTTTAATCTCGGACCAGGTGCGAATCCGAGCTATTCGGAAAGTGACCAAAATGGCCATAGTCGTAACTATAGTGTATGGAGTCTGTCGGTTGCCAAATTTGGTGCTATACGTGTTGCAACCGTTTGAGTCGATTTACGATTATGACTCGCCGTCATACATCAGCACAGTACTTCTTGTGGGCCTCAACTCAGCCATGAATCCATTTATTTACGCCCTTCATAGTGCACACTTCCGCCATCACATCAAGTTGGCTCTTCGTTGCAGTCAATTCCAGCCAGCAGACTATGTTCCAGTCCCACCGTAGAACTGTGAGGAAACCTTCTAAGGTCTTCAGTTCAGTTGGTTAGTGGAAGTCTGTTAACCACAACTCAATGACTGACTGTCAATATTGGAGAAATAGCCAGTAGCGAATGAACACTGCACAAGTACGGAAA
The DNA here is from genome assembly GCF_964200805.1 of Pocillopora damicornis. Lineage (NCBI taxonomy): Eukaryota > Metazoa > Cnidaria > Anthozoa > Scleractinia > Pocilloporidae > Pocillopora > Pocillopora damicornis. The sequence goes on from NC_142679.1 coordinate 21,310,472, forward strand.
AAATTTCCGAGAAGCGTAGCGCGCGCAGCCGACTGGTTAAACAGGATTTTTTCACAGAACGAAGTAACCCAGAGTCCAAATAACCGTACAACATCTCAGGATATTTGCACTCTATTCTCCCGTTATTTGTAGTCTATTTTGTGTAGTTGGATAATAAATGATAACTATTCAGGCAGTTTCAATCTATTGACCGTGCACAAGAAAAACATGGGACCGTGTAGGAGTGCTCATGATAGTTGTATAGCTGAAAATAACAAAATATAAAAACCCCACCCATAAGCTGATCAATCAGTCCGTTTGAGGGAAAATGTAAATCAATCTTAATTATTTATACCTTACATGTCAATCATATTCGGGAGTAAAGGTTAAAGAAACCGGAATATGATGCCTAACTTTAGTCACGCTCGTCAGCTTATTGTCACGCTATTACGACAGCATGCCTTATCATGAATATGTATCTTGCTTAAATCATGCTTAAGCGGTCATGCTTGTGCAGTCCTGCAGAAATCGAAATTTTACAGTGAACATTTTCTATCCTGATCGAAACAAGGTAAGTGTGCAGTAACTTAGCTAATAAACATGAGTACATCGCTTAGAGGGAACAAAGTCTAATTTCCGGTCGAACAGCACGTTTAGTAAAGGAACTTATCGGCCCAAATCACTGCGCTCATTACAAATTCATACCATGTTTATCCGCTTCTTCTTCGCTGCAAAAACTTCGAGTCGTTCAAATTTCGAAAGAAGATTAAGTGTTGCTCATGGCGTACAGTTTTGAGACAAAACTAAAGAACTTCGACGTGTCCATCTGCTACATAACACGTAAGACACTTTGCTATCGTAATTCTTGTATAATTTAAATGTTTAAACTTTCAATCCGGTATTCCGACTTCAAGCACAATAACTGTCAGAATCGCTTGGCTCTTTCCAAGTCTCATAGAAGTATGATTAGACAATTTGTAATATAAACCGGAAACTTAAGGAGAAACATCGTGCTGTGGATCATAAAACAGCGCGACACGACAAAAATATCACAAAAGTAACACTATTTCCGCGTTACTTGATTGCGCTCGGTTGTTAAGAATATGACTATTGTTAAATCTCGTCAGCTCAAAGTTTTTGTCTGGCCCTTTCCTCTACAACTCATCGCATAGGTACTTAGGTACGATTTCGCATACTTCCTCTTGAACGAGTCTTCACTCAAACCAGGCTGTCATCTCCCAAATTAAAGAGAGCATAGCAGGGAATTCCGAGAACTGGTATTTTTCACCTTCACATGAGAACATCTGGTCGTTTTGCGATGGAGCTGTCTACCTAGTGAATTGTTGTAAGCTCCGGCGACTGAAGTTTCAGCGAAATTCGCCACTTTCGAGATTGGTGTTCGATGATCCAAAAGTAAGTTGTGACATTTCAATTAATTTTTGTGGTGTTATTTAAAGTAACTTGTGATTAACAGCTGCATAAAATATCATTAACACATCGTTATTACTTGTATAAATAAAAGTTGACTGTTCGGATACTCGCGTGAATTTCAACCTTATTGAGCCTCACTGTGTGGTGTGGTCAGCAGCACAATTGTTCATGTAACTCTGCAGGAAGAGTCTTTCTCCGTTTGTGTTTGGGGCATCCACTCTCTTTTTTTGCTTTGGTATGAGGTATTTCCATATCATGATGAGGGTATGAATTATCTTGTTTTTCGGTGCATTGACACAAGACAACAATCCGAAGAAATTGTAGTTCTTTGGCATAATTTTACAATTTTAAAATATATTGCAATCTCGTGGTGAAGATGGGTTCAGAATCCTAGACGGCCTTAAAGCAGAGTTCAAGCAACCTATCAATGAAAAGCTGAGACTTCAAAAAGGTCCTCCAAGAAAATGTTGCTTACGAGTATCTTAAATCATAAAATACACCATTAAGTCATGAGCTTGACGTGTTTTCTAATTCTTACCACTTTAGTCGGCCGAACAGGAAACATTTTGTTTAACGTTTTTTATGCAAGCAAAGGCAAGCGAGAGACGAACGCGAAGAAAGTGCGAAACAAACGCAAGAAAAGCGCGAGACGAACGCGAGGAAAATGCGAGGCGCACGCGCAGAGTAAGACTTCAGCGAGGGGTAGGGGGGAAATTGACCTGATAGACGCCAAAAATAAGGCCTGTTCTGCAGGTTAATTATTACCTCTACTTTTGCAGTTCTGCAAGGTCACACCATGACTTCTATGACGTCATTGGACTTGGGTCTCACCGTTGCTTTCTCTGTGGTGGTTATAGTGAATCTCGTGGGAAACACCGTAGTATGCCTGGTTGTGTTCCGATACCATGGAATGAGAGCACCGGTCAATTACCTTCTTGTGAACCTAGCGGCCTCAGATATCATGGTGGCGCTTTTTATCATTCCAGTTTACGTCATCAAGTGGGCGTTTCACCACCCGTCAGGTACTGCAGGGGATTTCCTGTGCAAGTTTATAACTGGAGGGAATTTCATCTGGATTGGTGGAGCTGCATCAGCATTCTCATTGGTAGTTGTCGCTATTGAGCGTTATTTCGCTGTTGTTTACCCCTTTGGCGATCGTTGGCGACTTACAAATCGTCGATTAATCCCAATTGTAATCATTGGTTGGCTTTACGCCATAATCTACAACCTGCCCCTGTTTTTTGTTATTCGATATGATAAACACGGCTTAACTCATTGCCCGGAACACTGGCCGAATGAACATCTGGCGAAAGCTTTCACAATTACTTGTTTTTTTGTTTACGGTGCTATTCCCATGGGAGCCATGGTAGTTTTATATGTAAAGGTGCTCTGCAATCTCTGGAATAGAGGAAATCCCAATAACTTAGGGGTCACTGAGCAAGCGCGAATCAGATCAAGGCTGAAAGTGACAAAAATGGTTTTCGTGGTGAGTTTAATGTACACAGTATGCTGGTTACCTAACCTGGTGTTATATATGTTGTCTAAGTATGAGCCAGAAGTGTATGCATATGGCTCAGTTCCTTATATCATATCAGTAGTACTCGTTGGCGTCAATTCAGCCATAAATCCCTTTATTTACGCTCTTCATAGTAGTAAATTTCGCCAACACATTAAAGGAACCTTTTGTTGCAGAACATTTCGGTCAGAAAATTTCGTTGATTCTAAACTCACTGCTTCCCTGTAACGCCCCCGTCCCTGGTAATAATTATTGTAACTTCTACGAATCTGTATTAGAAATTACATTAGACAATTTGTAATTATACAGATTGTCACACGAAATCTTTGTAAATAAGTAAAGACTTTGTTCAGACACGGTGTTTCCAAAGGTTAAAAAACCCAATTACACTGACTAATAAAAAGCTAAGTGTAAGTAATTAAATGAAAGAACCTGCTTTACAGGTTGCCATGTATATGTAAGATAGTGCTAGATGATCTTGCTTTAGAGAGTGTGGTTTTTTATTCAATTTTGAAATCATTAGGAGGGTTTGATTGTTTTATCTCTTTCGGCAGGCTATTCCATCACACAGCCCCGCTATAGCTTAAACTTTGTTTATAATTATGAGAGAGAGGCTGTGAAATGGATAGCTTGCATTCAGCATTTTCGACTGAGTTTGTACGTCAAGGCTAAGCTGCACGGACAAAATCGAGAACTCAGATATAATTTGGAGTTTGATTGTTTACGATGTTGTACATCAATTGCTTTACTTACGGTTCGTTGATGATAATGTGTTAACAATATGTTTTAGTGGATAAGGGCTATAAAAGCAATATTTTGACTGTCTCAAAATTACCACTTTCTTGTTTTACCTAAATGGTTGTTCAGGCATCACAAGTGTGTTTGTCACAAGCAGAGGCGTTACTCAGCGCTGTCCTACTTAGCTAATAATAAATTTAATTATTGCAACACAACGATTATTATTTGTCTCTAATGTTTTATCTCAGTGTAATTTTCTGAGTCAGAATTCGAAAAAAATCCTTTTGATACTTCAAAAAAACCCATTTAAAGCAGGAGTTTATGCTTACTAGAATGGTCAGTCTTCAGAAGAGCACAGAAATTTTTCCAGAAAAAATCATTTTGAATTTGAGTCTTCACCAAGGCAAGGTCAATCTCTGAAGAAGAATTAGGATATTATGAGCATTTTAAAAAACAAATACCCATTCTTGGATGAAGGACAGAAATTCCTTAGAGAAGAAACACAAAATGACATTCTTCTCAAACACTAAAGACTGTGAGCTCCTGGTCTAATGACTCCCATCTAGCACTTAACTCGAAAAAGATAAAGACGATGTTGCTGTCCACAAACCAGATGTCACATGTACGTAGTTTTGATAAGAATCGACCAGCTATTACGATCTCAGATAGTACATTAGAATATGTAAATGTAAGTAAGCTTCTTAGTGTCCATTTCCACCAGCATCTTGATTGAGATAAGCACGTGCGTGCATGAGCTGTTACGGAACAATACAAACAATAAGAAAACTTAAGAACTTTATTTATTTAGACTTTGACTTCCCAACATTACTGTACTGTTCTCCATGCATCCCCTACGGTGCTGACTTGATTGCACAACAATCAGTAGCTCTTTACGTTCTAAATCATTTTCTTTATTCTCCTAAAATTAATGCTTAATCAGGGTAACATTGTGAGGAGAAATTTTATAGATGCTTGTAACTCTTAGGGTTTAAAGAGTTAAATCTAAGTAAAGTTGTTATCTTGAAAGGTAATTTCGCTCTTATCTCGGTTACTGCTGCACCCCTCTGTTCTAAATGGCTATTATGCACTTATGCTGTTTTGATTGTCTATTCCTGACTCTAGTAAGTTCGTGGACGTTGAAGTGGCACTTCGGAGTCGAATGTAGCATTTGATGAATAAAATTCGGATATCGGGTGTTCACAGGAGACTTACAAGTCGAAAGTCGTAAATTAGAAGTGCGATACCGGAGGTTATAAATTTATACGTCAATGGTCGGAAGTAAATTATCTGTCAATGATCGGAAGTAAAACTCCGAACTGCGAATTCGAATGTCTGAAATCCGAAGTCTGAAGTCGGAAATTAGAAGTCCGAAGCCGAAAATCGGAAAATTGAAAGTCGATTGTCGGAAATAATCTTGAAGCCCAAAATAAAGTCAGCAAGAGTCCATTTAGATAAGATAGGCACAGATGTAAAATATTTCAGGGATGGGTTGAAGTTGAGTCTTGTGTATTTTTTTGTTTATAATTGATTTACTTTAGCTGTTTCATCTTTATTCCTTTATTCATAAGTTTTAGGTTGATCTATTTATCCTTTATTTTCTTGGCAAACTTATATATTCCATTACTTATCATTATCCTTTTCGACGATCATATAATACGTATCAAGACTCTGAAACTTTAAAAACTGCTACCTCCTTGATGATCAGATTATACATAAACATTGCAACGATTACACCGCTTCCTTGTTGATAACAACTTGATGCATAAACACCGCAACTTGAAAAGTTGCGGTGTTTATGTTTCCTAGTTAAAAAACACAATGCATAGAAAGAAAGCGCGACTTTTAAACTCCTTGCTCGTTGGCAAACGCATGATGCATAGGCACCCCAACTTTTAAACTGCTTCCTTGTTGACAAACACATGATGCATAGGCACCACAACTTTTAAACTGCTTCCTTGTTGAACAACACATGATGCATAGGCATCACAAATTTTAAACCACTTCTTCGTTGATAACAACATGCTGCAAAGCATGATGCAAAGAGACCACAAATTTTCAATTCCTTCCTTGCTGACAAACCACAATTTTTAAACTGCTTCTTTGTTGATAAACACATGATGCATAGAGACACAACTTTTAAATTCCTTCCTAGTTGACAAACGCATGATGCAGACACCACAATTTTTAAACTGCTTCCTTCTTGATAAACACATGATGCATAGAGACCAAAACTTTTAAATTCCTTCCTAGTTGACAAACGCTTGATGCAGACACCACAATTTTTAAAACTGCTTCCTTGTTTATAAACACTTGATGCATAGACACCACAACTTTTTAACTCTTTTCTTGTTGAGAAAAGCATGATGCATAGAAACCGCCACTTTTAAATTCCATCCTAGTTGACAAACACATGATGCATAGACACCACAACTTTTAAACCACTTCTTTGTTGATAACAACATGATGCATAAAGACCACAACTTTTAAATTCCTTCCTAGTTGACGATCGCATGATGCATAGACACCACATTTTTAAAACTGCTCCCTTGTTGATAAACACAGGATGCATAGACACCACAACTTTTAAATTCCTTCCTGATTGACAAACACGATGCATAGAAAGCGTAACTTTCAAACTCCTTCCTTGTTGACAAACGCATGATGCATAGACACCACAACTTTTAAACTGCTTCCTTGTTGACAAACACATGATGCATAGACACAACAACTTTCAAACTCCTTTGAAACTGCAACTTTTAAACTCCTTCTTAGTTGAGAAATGCACGATGCATAGAAACCATAACTTTTAAACTACCTCTCTGTTGGTAGCAACATTATGCATAGAAACCACAACTTTTAAATTACATCCTTGTTGACAAATACATGATGCATAGAAACCACAACTCTTAAATTGCTTCTTTGTTGTCGTGGGTATGATGTATTGATATCACAACTTTTGAATTGCTTCCTTGTTGGCAAACACATGATGCATAGACACTGCAACTTTTAAACTGCTTCCTTGTTGACAAACGCATGATGCGTAAAAACCACAATTATTGAACTGCTTCCTAGTTGTCAAAGAAGTAAAAGGTGGGTTCAATCCAAACCCTGCAAAGAAAAGCACCTGGAACGAAATAGAGAAGAAGAATGTCGTATCACGGAGGCAAAGACACATGAGACACAGACTGTCAGTTTGAACAAAGTTTCACCTGATTAGCAGAAGCAATGTAGATTAATTTGATTCAAAGATTTTATTTTATCACACATTCAGTTAACAATGTTTTTCACTCTTATCCGTGCGTGTCAATGAGTGTGTTTCATGAGTTCGAGCCTTTGTAGGCTGTGAGTTTCGAATTCTAACTTTAATAGGATAAGAGCAAGTATGTCTGTACTAACAGTTTTCGAACACAGTGCTTCATTTCGTCGACTGAAACCTTTGATTGATCATGTGGACACAATTTTGTTCTGCGGCGGAAAAGGAGCTCGTAGCAAAAATGTCTAACCTTTTTTTTTTAAAAGACATTATAGTTTTTGTTATTACTGTTTTTGTTTCTTTTCTTTCAACTTGAGAAAATAAGTGGTTGGTGGTTTTTCTTATCCCGTTACTCTAGCATAACATCTACGTTACCCTTTGCTTTCTGTGATTGAATTTGTCCTCCTTGGGTAAGTTGCATTGTGCTTTTCAAACTGAAAAGAAGAATATTTAAGGTAAATGAATTGTGCCACAGTTGCAGTAATCAACGTATGCAAAGGATGGTATTTAGCTACAGCGAACATCTTCACTATAACTACAGAGATAAACGTATTCTATAACTTATACAGCTTGTACATACTCCTTCAACAATCGGTGTATCTCATTCTTACCTGAACAGCTAAGCAGCACTCTTTGCATGCACACCTTTTCTGATTAGTCCCCTTCATATTGCTTCCTGCCTTGAATACCAACTTGATTTGGGCAAACATTTCATGCCACCAAGAAGCAAACACAATACAATGCTAAGTATGAGATAAGAAAAATAACTGCACGAGATTTGTATAATTTAGCTAGTGGAGTATCTGACAGCAAAATTGGTAAATCTGAGGTTTGAATCCTCATGAAAGTCAACCGGAACTTTCATTTCACACGTTAAACGTGACAGTAATTTCCTAAAGAGTTCGACAAACAAATTTTTTTCTCTCAACTCAGTTGATAGAGCATTTCGTACCAATATTGCAAAGTCTGAGGTTTGAATTCTCTCAGTGAGTTTACCATTAAATTTATCTTTCCACTTTATCATAAAAGCAGTTTGTAGCCATTTGGAATGAGGTTTGAATCCTCACAAATGGTTCACTCAAATTTCTTCCTCTGCCCGGCTGGTAGAGCAGATGGTGAAGTTTTAAGGTCTAAGGTTTGAATCCTTATTGTCATTGATAGCAAAATCGGTAGATCTGAGGTTTGAATCCTCATGAAAGTCAACTAAAACTTTCATTTCACACGTTTCACGTGACTGTAATTTCCTAAAGAGTTCGACACACATTTTTGTCTCTCAACTCAGTTGATAGAACATTTGATACCGATATTGCAAAGTCTGAGGTTTGAATCCTCTCAGTGAGTTTACCTTTAAATTTGTGTTTCTACTCTGCCATAAAAGCAGTTTGTAGCCACTCGAAATAAAGTTTGAATTCTCACAAATGGTCCACTCAAATTTCTTTTTCTGCCCGGCTAGTAGGGCAGATGGTGAAGTCTTAAGGTCTAAGGCTTGAATCCTTATAGTCATTGGTAGAAAAATCGGTAGATCTGAGGTTTGAATCCTCATGAAAGTCGACCAGAAACTTTTATTTCACATGTTTAACGCGTAATGTCTTACAAAGGTCGACCCACAATGTTTTCCTCAGCTTGATCCAACTTGTCCCATGAGAAGGATGTGGCTTTGTCTGAAACAAGATCTTCGAGCTGAAAAAGAAGATCGCTCCAATTCATGACTTGTGCCGATAGACTTCCACATAAAATTGAAACCTTTTAAACTCAATTTCTACTTGTCGTGAACATTCAAAATATATATATATATTCCAAAAAAAAGTCTCAAATAGGAAAAGAACATGAATAAATAACTAGAAATTTGAAAAAGAAGAAAAATATGCCTTCTGCATGCAAAGCTGCATATCTTTTCTTCTTGTAGCAGATCAAGAGTAATTCTTAAAGGAATTTCCTCTGATCAATGTAACTAGCAGTAGCAAGGAATTTCAAAATGTTTCTTTGTTTTGGTTTGATTCTTGTATTTTGTGGTCAATTTAAACACTTTTCCGTGTTATATGTGAAGCTTTTAAATATGATCTTTATCTTAATCTTTCTTCTTTTCCAAAAATTCCCCTTTTTATGATTGTAACTAAAATATACTTACAGTTCTCCATCAGTTTTGATTCAAAATTTCAGTTGTATATTTGATATCTGCACTTAAGGATAGCGAGTTTAATGCTTTTGGGACCGCTCAACCATACTTCATGAATTTTTGATATCTCGTATACAATCCTGACCTGATCAGGTAAGCAGCTCTCATCATGTGTAAAGCCTTGTTGTTTGGTCACCCAGATCGCTGGCTTGAAAACCAACTTGAACTGATCAGGTGTTTCCTTCCAGCAAAGAACAAAACTGCGTCTGTATAACCTGTTGATCACACACTCAAGAAGCAAACGAAATGCAAAAAAAAAACAACAACAATAACTGAACGAGTTTTGTATACCTCAGCAGGTAGAGTATATAACAGCAAACCGGTAGATCTGAGGTTTGAATCCTCATGAAAGTCGACTAGAAACTTTCATTTCACACGTTTAACGTGTAATTTCTCACTAAAGGTCGACCAACACCTTTCAATCTCAGCTCAGCTGGTAGAGCATTTGATACCGATATTGCAAAGTCTGAGGTTTGAATCCTCATGTAAATTTATGTTGCCTTTCTACTCTGCCGTAAGAGTATTGTGTAACGACTTTGAATGAGGTTTGAATCCTCACAAATTTTCTACCTAAATTTCTTCTTCTGCCCGGCATGTAGAGCAGATGGTGTAGTATTAGGGTCTAAGGTTTGAATCCTTATGGTCATTGACAGCAAATCGGTAGATCTGAGATTTGAATCCTAATGAAAGTCGACCAGAACTTTCATTTCGTACGTACAATTGAACGTCTAATTTCTTACTAAAGGTCGACCAACACTTTTTTCTCAGCTCAGTTGGTAGAGCATTTGCTACCGATGTTGCAAAGTCTGAGGTTTGAATCCTCTCAGTGAGTTTATCCTAAACTTTGTCTTTCTACTCTGCCGTAAGAGCATTGTTTAGCGATTTTGAATGAGGTTTGAATCCTCACAAATGGTCTACTCATATTTCTTCTTCTGCCCGGCTTATAGAGCAGATGGTGAAGTTTTAAGGTCTAAGGTTTGAATCCTTATGGACACTGATCCAGCTGGGTTTTTTTCTGTATAAACGAAGCGTGTATACGTCAGCAGGTGGAGTATCTGACAGCAAAATCGGTAGATCTGAGGTTTGAATCCTCATGAATGTCGACCAGAAACTTTCATTTTACATGTCTAACGATTAATTTCTTACGAAGGTCGAACCACAATGTTTTTCTCAGCTCAGCTAGTAGAGCATTTGATACCGATATTGCAAGGTGTGAGGTTTGAATCCTCACGTGAGTTTACCCAGAAGTTTGTTGCGCAATGTTTCTGAGACATAACAGATTTTGGACTGCACAACATAGACAATTAGCTATTGTGGCCCCTCTCAATTTAAGCTCTGGAAGCTTCAGTCGCCGTCATTGTGTTCTACGAATGCTATAATATTTTACGTGATTTAGTTAAGAAGGAGATACTCCTTTAACCGGCTATACTTCTTTGTATTCTTTGACTTCGAATGTCCATGTGCCGGAGAAAAATAACAAATACAATCCCCGCTTGAATACTGACACAGTCCTCTGGTGGTTACAGCCGACACCTGAAATGGGTCTGGCCTCCGGGTTTGAGACCTATTTAACGGCTTATTGCTCATATCAAAAAAAAAAAGTAAAAAATCAAAAACATATAAACAAAACCGATACGAGCTTATGCCGAGGTACCAGAGGGTGAGACCGAAGTATGGGCAATCTGCACTGCACCTCTCCTCGGGACGTGAAAATAAACAAGCACTGAGTGAAGCGCACGAAACCCTCCACCCAGCTGGGATCGCCTTGTTTGGGCTGACTGCTTGAGGTTCGAATCCTCACAAGGGACCCAGATTGTAATTTTGCTATCCTTTTACTATCCTATATAAGGTACCTTTAGCCCTTTGTGATCCAACTCGTCCCATGGGAAGGATGTGGCTTTGTCTGAAACAAGATCTTCGAGCTGAAAAAGAAGATTGCTGGAAGTAAATGACTTCTGCCGATAGACTTACACATAATATTGAAACCTTTTAATCTCAATTTTTACCTTTCATGAATATTCAAAAAATAAATATTTAAAAAAAAATCGGGAAGTCTCAAATAGGAAAAAAACATGAATAAATGACTAGAAATTTGAAAGAGAGGGGAAATATGTCTTCTGCATGCAAAGCTGCATTTCTTTTCTTTTTGTGGCACATCAAGTGAAATTCTTACAGAAATTTCTTTGGATCAGTGTAACCAGCAATAGCAAGGAATATCAATTCCATATAAATGTTTCTTTGTTTTGGTTAATATTTTTAATTTTGCTATTAATTTATCATTTTCGTGTTAAATGTGAAGCTTTTAAATATGGTCTTTAACTTAATCTTTCTTCTTTTCCAAAAATACTCATTTCATGATTGTTACTGAAATATAGTTGCAGTTCTCCATCAGTTTTGATTCAAAATTTCAGTTGTATATTTGATATCTGTACTTAAAAATAGCGAGTTTAATGCTTTTGGGACAGTTCAACCATACTTCATGAATTTTTGATATCTTTAATATAATCCTGACCTGATCAGGTAAGCAGCTCTCATCAGGTGTAAAGTCTTGTTGTTTGGTCACCCAGATCGCTGGCTTGAAAACCAACTTGAATTGATCAGGTGTTTCCCTCCAGCAAAGAACAAAACTATATCTGTACAACCTGTTGATCATACACTCAAGTAGAAAACGAAATGCAAATAAAAGAACAATAGCTGAACGAGTTTTTTATACCTCAGCAGGTAGAGTATATAACAGCAAACCGGTAGATCTGAGGTTTGAATCCTCATGAAAGTCGACCAGAAACTTTCATTTCACACGTTTAACTTGTAATTTCTTAGCAAAGGTCGACCAACACTTTTTTTTTCTCAGCTCAGCTAGTAGAGCCTTTGATACCGATATTTGCAAAGTCTGAGGTTTGAATCCTCACGTGAGTTTACTCTGAACTTTGTCTTCCTACTCTGCCGCTAAAGCATTGTGTAGCGACTTTCACTGAGGTTTGAATCCTCACAAATGGTCTACCCAAATTTCTTCTTCTGCCCGGTTTGTAGAGCAGATGGTGAAGTTTAAAGGTCTAAGGTTTGAATCCTTATGGTCACTAACCCTGCTGGGTTTTTTTCTGTATAAACGAAGGATGTATACGTCAGCAGGTGGAGTATCTAACAGCAAAATCGGTAGATCAGAGGTTTGAATCCTCATGAAAGTCGACTAGAAACTTTCATTTTACACGTCTTGCGTGTAATTTCTTACTAAAGGTCGATCAACACATTTCAATCTCAGCTCAGCTAGTAGAGCATTTGATACCGATATTGCAAAGTCTGAGGTTTGAATCCTCTTGTAAATTTACGTTATATTTCTACTCTGCCGTACGAGTATTGTGTAATGATTTCGAATGAGGTTTGAATCCTCACAAATGTTATACCCAAATTTCTTCTTCTGCCCGTCATGTAGAGCAGATGGTGAAGTTTTAAGGTCTAAGGTTTGAATCCTCATGGTCATTAACAGCAAAATAGGTAGATCTGAGGTTTGAATCCTCATGAAAGTCGACCAGAAATTTTCACTTGACACTTTTGACAAATCTCAGATTGAAATTATATTTCTTTCACCATTACATATAAGGTACCATTAGTGTTTCGTGATCCAACTTGTCCGTGGGGATTGAAATGCCTCTTACAATGACACGATACTAAAGCTGAAAAAGAAGATTGCTTGAGGTAAATAACGTGTGCTGAAAGATTTCCACGAAAAATTGTTATCACTTAAACTCTCTTTCCCTCTGTTGTAAACAATCGATACTAAACATTTGAGAGACTACTGTAGTTCCGTGAGATGAGCTGTATGGATAAATTTCTAAGAATTAGAAATAGAGGGAAAGTATGCTAATCAGAAAAGTTTATTTAACTGTCAGTCCAAAGGATGCTTCATTTGATCAGTAAGGTGCAACTAAGGTTAATTTATGAAAATTTTGTTTTTTGTTTTTTCTTTGCTCTCTATATTGTACTGACTGAAAAAGGATTTTCACGCTTTTTTTTTCTTTTCTTTTTTCTCAAGAAATTATACAATCAACTTTCTCGTGAGCGGACATCCTCGGGAATTAAAATAGTGTCCGTTGGTAGAATTGCCCCTCTACGTGAATCATGCGAGCGGACACCAGAGAAAAATAGGGTGGATGTCTGCTTACAGGCGAGTGTAAATGATGTCATAAGAATAGACAGGTTGCTTTCTTGTGGACAAATGGAGATTTGACAAAACCGATCCCCGCTGTCCTATTGCCCTGTCAAAGGTTTTTTGGTTGATTTACATATTTGCATTAAAGACAAATTTCACTGCTGAGAATCAATTAGTTTGCATGGGGTATCCACCTACGAGAAAGCGTGAACAAAAGAAAAAAATCAAATTTTTGCTATCGAGAGTGTCCGCTTCCACTTACGAGAGAATGTTCGCTTACGGGAATGTATAAATACAGAGTTTGACTAAGAGGCACAACAGGAATTGAAAAAAGTGTCCTTAGGTAGAGCTGTCCGCTTACGAAAGGGCAATTATTGGAAATTTGACTGTAGTCTGTATATATATATATATTCCATGATCGCCACTGATTATCACCTTATTACAAATAATGTCTCTACTGCAACTTTAGAGGTGTCCATATCCTAACTCCGGAGCAGAATATTTAGCTAATTTAAAGACAAATTTAGAACTAATAGGTTACTCTTTTGAAGTTCAAAACGCAATTATAGGTTTACATTTTTTTGCATGATTTTTTTTTTTGCAGAGATAAAATTTATACGGTTTCTGAAGCTAACTCCTCCTTTAAGAAAAAAACTTACTTTTGAGTCCTTTTGGCTTTCTTCAGGAGCACATCCGTGGTACATTGAGTCTCAATCTCTCTCTTTCTCTCTCTCTCTTGCAGTTCATAACTTCCAACAATCCACGAGGAAGATAAATAGCACAGACTGAAGAGCTTCAGTTGTTCGAATGACCAAGAACATTAACTTCGGTCGCATTCTTTCCATATGAAGAGTGCCCGCTCTGGTAATCACGCACACATTCAGTGGCTCTGTTCCAACTAGAACCGGCTGTATCTTATTACTGATAACCTTCAACAAAATGGAAGAAAGTTACATTTGTGAAAATTAAAAATAACCTTTAATCCATCACAATTGTACTTTCATGAAATATTGAAGACATTAGTGAGAGACAAGATAAACGATGTTTCGTCATTCGAATACGTCTACTAAGTTGCTGATAAAACGTTGGTGATTTTGTGTAAAATAAGATTTAGGTATTGATATTTCTAATGGTATCGAAATATAGGAATGAATACGTATTAGGCGACAAACATTGAATCGTAAAGTCATTGTGCGAACCCCCTGCCCATCTATGTATAACACTAGCATTCTATTCCTTTGGTGTAAAATTTAATCACGTCGCTACTTTCTAATAACTTATACTGTTGTGTCTTTTACCATGTTGTAACCTGGAGGTCCAGAGTTCTACGTCAGAGTCCTTCTCCTCTCGTGTCAACCATTTTATCAAACAATTCACACCAGCCCAAGGTTGTTTAGAGTTGTGAGTTGTTGATATCTTGGTGAAGTGAAGCTCCGAAGTGTGATCAGTTCGCTGCAGTTTTACCATAAAAGTTTTTGACAAACTCTTGGAAGTCTCATCTTGGCTGTTAGGGACTGCGCGATAATTTTAACTGTATTCCACAAGAAATAATTAAGACGTCTTAGAAATGTAATAGTAACATGAAAGATTTCGTTAGACCGTACTCAGTTTTTCAGTTTCAGAAACTAAGGCCGTTGAAAATTTGAAAATGATCAGATCGGCTAAGCTAGACAGTAAAAAAGGTTGTTGGAATTCAAGGAGCTTTCATTCAAAGGCGTGAAATGAATGCATACAACAATGAACGTTCATTGTTCTATATTCTCCCTCGGCAACACCTCTTTGCTTTTCTTTAACATTTGCATATGAAGTGTTGGATGTGTTTTTTTCTCTGCCTAGGCCTGCATGGGTGACACGTTTTTTTTGCCAAAGAAAGCTCCATTTGAATGATGTGCCGATCACACACCTTAAATTTTTCCGTAAGGAATTTTTTTTTTCTGTACGCGTCCGCGAGAGGTTATTATAAAACAATTATTGTCACCTGTAGCGTAGCTGCAAGCACACAAAAAAATTATTTCTTCGGCTCTGTTGAAAACAGTTTGCTGATTCAAACGGTAAATAAATTCCGTCTTTTCAGAGACAAAACTTTTTTCCTAAATTTCTCTTTTACGCTGACCACATTACAAATTTTACAAGAAAAAGTTTTGTTTTTTATTTCGTAGCGCGCGCGGCTGAGGCCATGATGAGGTGATTTTGAATATGGCATATCGGCAACCACTGAGATAATTTTTTCTTTATGTTGTTCATCTTAGGTTGTTTACTGGAAAAGATCATTTAATAGGGAAAAGTCTAATCAATAATGACAAAACAAACACGCTATTGTATCAGGAAAATACCTTTTAATCACAAGATGTAAGTCAAGGATAACTTCTGAAAGCAACGGATATTCGACATAGCAGTCGAAGCAGAAAGTAAATGAAACTTGCTGATCTTTTCAACCTTCGCTAAAAGAGCAACCACAAGGGTAAAAAGGTTATCGATCAAAAAGGCTTTAAGCAAAGTAATGATTTTCGAAATTTTTATCACAATTAGCAGAAGCAGCCTTTGATATGCAAGAAACTCGATAAATTGGCGGTTCCGAGCTCATGCTCTTGTTCAGCATTTTATTATTTGCTAAAATTCTAAAGGCGGCCGAGGACGGGAAAGCATTTCTACCAGGGAAGGCGCAAAGGAAATGGAAAGAGACAAAACACTTAATTTTTTGGTTTCCTACTCTCTCGTTCATGATTCAAAAGAGAACGAATTTAAGTGAATAGAGCAGGGAACATTGTCAGTTATGGGTTCCATCAGAAACTTAAGAGGCATTGTTCTTTTTTCCTCGCCCCATTCCCCCCCCCCTTGAACTCGAACCTTTGTATTTGGGGCTCCGATGACTGAGGTCACGTGGTTCATGTGTGGAGATGTCGAAAGCGTCATGTATTTAAACAGTAAGGGGAAAAATGGCAATTTTTTAGTTTGCCCGTTGAAAAGAGACCTTCCGATGCTCACATCTTGCTTGTGTTGGTGTATGCATTTGCTTTGTCTCTACTACGCTCTACCTTTGCAACACTAATAATACCCTTCAATTCATTCAAAATTTAAAGAGCTCCAAACCGAGTATTGCAAGGACGGGAGGAGTTTGGGAAGACCCATGTAGATTCCAAAAAGGGGCCTGTGATTTGTAATGAGAAGATTGCTCCTTTGACAATTCTTCACTGTTCCCTTCCATAATACAAAACAAAGATCAATTACTTTTTTAGGTATTTCAATATATTTACAATTAATGTCAATGCACGAGTGCTATGAAAATACAGTCATTTATTTACATAAGGCAAGCATACCCTTTCGAAAAAAAAAACCTTTAACATTATCACTATTGCAAGTAAAATTTTCAATGATGATGAAAAATAAATATCTTATATAATCACACTTCGCTCAGTTTGCCGATATAGATTTTCTGCAAAACTTTAACCATTGCAGTGGATGACTGAAACTATATTAGGTGATCTGTGTGCTGAGAAATTCCGCATGGAATGGTCAACCTCAGCCTCAGTACTGGCGCGGTTGAGGTGTGGATCTCCCCTTGTTTGAGAACGCTCCTCCATCCCAGAAGTATTCGCCCTGCAATTAAAAGTAGGAAACAATTTCATTATTAAATTACAGACGAAAAGATGACAGGGTAAGGGTTGAGGAACGTAAAGAAACAACGGAAGATTATAGTTTATTCATATGCATGGCATCGTTATTATCGCGTTAGTTAATTATAGGATGCACGAGGATCCCAGGCCTATTTTTAAAATTTAATATCTGTCTATTTTATCAAACTTGTTTGTTTTACTGAAAGAAAAGTGTGACCAAGAGGGATCTCTATTCGCTGGCTAAAATCTTCCTTATGTTTTATTCGACTATCAACTCCCTTCGTCACAACCAAGCCTTCTCCGTGCGGTCATCACATTTGCGAGTTAGCAACAGTGAAGGGCGACAAAAAAAAGATAAATTCTGAAGCAGTTACAACGAGAATTAAAGCTCCACCTAAAACTACTTTATAACATTCTAGAAACAATAAAACCTCACTGACCATTTATTCTTAGTGTCCTCCTGACAATTTTCATCTGCCAAAAATGTTACTTTGTATAAAGTTTTTACTCTCCTGGTTTCCAGGATGCTAAACGTTCTTTCCTGAAGATGCACAAAAAAAAACAATTAATTAAACGCTTGAATATATGCATGTCAAAATTTCAACAAATCAATTTAATCCAAAAGTGCAGAGATTTGAAGGTGACAGCCCCAAATGATTGTGGTTTCCGTGTCCATCGTCTCGCGCTTTCGCATTGCTCTCGCACTTTGCAAGGAAATTGTCTTACCTCACTTGTTGACTCAGAAGACTTGTTTTCGAGCCCATTGTGCAATAACTCATCGCCGAACTGCCTATGATTCTCCCTTGTCAGCTTAGCCATCTCGTGTTCTGCTGAGCCAATTGTCAATAGGAGCGGACTCTCCTTTTCACTTTCCACGTACTGTCCCTCCTCTGATAGGTCAAGGTCTCGTGATACTTTTCCTTTAAAGGCTGCTATGTTTCCCTCTTGCTCTGGTTTTTCATCTCCAAGTACAGAGACCCGAGCTGCAGCCTCCTGAAGGTCCATCTCCATGTCCCAAAATTGGTTACTTTTGGTATTCAACTCTTTCAAACCAGAGTTTACTTTCACCTGTAGAGCCTTCTGTTCTTTTTCTGCGAAGAACCTCCTGTTTTCGAGAGGCACTGTAGCAGTTAACAATGCTCGTTGTAAGTTTTCCTTCTCGTTCCTGGCACATTCAAGTTGAGTTGACAAGCGTTTCAATTCGCCTTGCATCTCTTCCGCATCTCGGGTTTTTCTCATTGCACAAGTCTTAAGGTTAGCACATTGTTCATTTTGCTTCTCGATGATAGATACAGCAATGTCTAACTTTTTTTTCACTTCTCTAAGTGTGGTCTCAATGCGAGTTATCTCTAAGCCTTTGTCCTTGTTTGCTTGAGTCAACTCTTTGCTCCTTAGACATAATTTGGCTCCCAATGTTGTGAGAAGCGAGCATTTCATTTGCAGGGTTTCATTCGCGTCATCAAGGCCAGCTTCTCTTTCATTTAGGTATTCGTGCGTCTTATGAACAAGATCTTCCTTAAGTTTTTTGATAGTTATTTCAAGCGTTTTAACTTTGTCATCCTGGTCTCCAACACGCTGTTTGAGGTCGGCATTTTCAAATTGACTGTCTTCAAGCTGCCTTCGCATGGACAAGAATTCCTCCGCACTATGATGAAAGTTACTTCTTAAACCTTCCACTGATTCTCCTCTCTCAATCAAATCTTCCCTTAATTTGTCTAACACACGCCCTGTATTGGCTTCTTTTTCTATCACTTCCGTTTGTCTCTGTACCAAGTTCTTCAGCCTTTTTCCCACGTGTGCCGTTATAGAACCCTTCTTCTGTGTATGTCTCTTAGTCCCTTTTTGAACGAGATTCAGTCTCATAGCGATGCCCTCACTAGCCTTAAACTTCTTCTTGAAATACTTTTTGTCCGACTTTTCATGTACTATTTGTTGAGTTAACTCTTTGATCTCATCACGAGTCTCCTCCAATGACCTTTCTTTCTCTTTAAGAGACATAACAGTCTTCTCTCGTAGATCATCTATCGCTTGTAACTGCTCCTCCAGTTTTTCAATTTTCTCAGTCTTTTCTTTTTCGGTATGGGAGTTACTCTCATACACTTCGAGAGCCCTTCTTAGAGTTTCTTTATCCGACTTTTCCCGTTCCAACTGTTCAGTCAGCAAATCGATGGTGGCATTAGCTTCCTTTAGTGAGCTCTTGTTTTCTTTTAGAGAAGTAAGAGTAGCATTTGTTAGGTCATCCCTCTTGCGTAGCTGATTCTCTAGATGTCCAATTCTCATGTAAAGCTCTTTCGCTGTATGAGAACTACACTTTTTAGCTTCCACAGCCTTTTTCAAATGCTCTTTTTCTGACCTTTCTTCTCTCACTTTAAGCACCAAGGCATCCTCTGAGTGAAGTGTGTTTCTTTTTATGTCCTCCATTCTTTGTACTTGAGCTTCAAGTTCTTTGATTTTTTCAGACTGTAGTTCGAGGCGGCACCTTTCCTGCCTTATCTCTTCGATTAGATTTTTGATCGTTTCGTCTTGCTTCTTTATGACGCGGTAAGCTTCCTCCACTTCTTTCTCTTTGCTGTTCAAAGACGCCTTCGCCGCCTCAGTCAAACTTTTCAACTGATACTTATTCAGTTCCACTTTTTCTTTTAGTTCAATCAACTGGACATCCTTTTCGTATGCCTTTGAAACTCTTGCGGTTAAAGAACAGTTCTCTCTTCTTAATCTTGTTATATGATCTTCAAGTTTTCTTGTAATCCATGATTTTTCACTTGTTATCTCACACAACTGGTTATCTTTTCCTGATTCCTTTGGCATTTCGGAGGATGAGGTGGACTTTTCTTTTTGTAACTTTGCAATTTCATCTTGAAGATCGCTAATATTCTTTGATGTTTCACGTTTCAGTTCATGTAACTGCGTCTTCGTCTTCGCCTTTTCGTTATTAAGAAACTCCATTTCTCTTTTCATACTCTGAACAGCATTTTTAAAGCTAGAGCGTTCTGATTTAAACGCGTCCACCTGGCTCTCTAACATGACTATTCGCTGTGCATTCAGTTCTAGGGATCCATTTAGTAACTCTACTTCCTCGCGTAGATGTCCGCATCCACCGCGACTGTGTTCCATCCGATATTCTCTCCTCATTTCCTGCATCATTATCGTCAGCTCATCAACCTCAAACGTCAGATCTTCATTTCTTTCTTGACTGTTCTTTAAGCTCTCCTTCAA
Organism: Pocillopora damicornis; assembly: GCF_964200805.1. Lineage (NCBI taxonomy): Eukaryota > Metazoa > Cnidaria > Anthozoa > Scleractinia > Pocilloporidae > Pocillopora > Pocillopora damicornis. The sequence goes on from NC_142679.1 coordinate 21,330,542, forward strand.
GTAATCAACATCACTCAATAGTTCTTTTCTTTCTGCTTCAAAAGCGTCAATTTGGCTCTCTAACAGAACAACTCGCTGTTCCTTCAATTCCAGGGATCCGTTCAGTAGCTCTACTTCCTCGCGTAGATGTCCGCATCCACCGCGACTGTGTTCCATCCGATATTCTCTCCTCATTTCCTGCATCATTATCGTCAGCTCATCAACCTCAAACGTCAGATCTTCATTTCTTTCTTGACTGTTCTTTAAGCTTTCCTTCAAGTTATCAACACTACTCAATAGTTCTTTTCTTTCTGCTTCAAAAGCGTCAATTTGGCTCTCTAACAGAACAACTCGCTGTTCCTTCAATTCCAGGGATCCGTTCAGTAACTCTACTTCCTCTCGTAGATGTCCGCATCCACCGCGACTATGTTCTATCCGATATTCTTTCTTCATTTCCTGCATCATTATCGTCAGCTCATCAACCTCAAACGTCAGATCTTCGTTCCTATCTTCACTGTTCTTTAAGCTTTCCTCCAAGTAATCGACATCGTCCCAGAGATCTCTTACTTCCGCCGTAACCTTTTCCACGTGTTCATTTCCTTCTTCCCATTTTCGCTCCTTGCTCTGAAAATCACGTTTTAAATTTGCCAGTTCTCTTTCTTTGTATTCTTCCTTAAATTGAAGTCGCTTTACTTCAACTTTGCTCTCATCCAGGTCAGCCTGCAAAGTTTTTATCCTCTTTCGGTAATTTTTAAGTTCCTCAGTCATGACGCTCATTTGCGTTTCGAGCTCGGTATTTTCCCTTTTAAGTTTTTTCAATTCCATTTCGACGTTTTCTTTGTGGAGCTTTGGTTCATCTTCTGTGAACTTTTCTTCCGATTGCGATGCAGACTCTTTTTTACTGTTAGGTATAGAAGTTTCCAAAGCCTTGGACAACTCTTGTTGGAATAAATACCCAGAAATGTTTACGACTGCTGAAACCGATCGCTTGTATCCTGTTAAGTCGCTGCATTCGTCGGCATCCATTTTGCTATCTAATTCAAACTCTGGTTCAAGTCTGATATTTTGTGCCGCACTTGTAACGGCGTTGTCATCTTTCGCGATATTATCGTCTATTTCCTCTCTCTCCCTGCGAAAAATGCATTCATGTCGATCAACTGCATCGAAGTCTCTAATGGTAACCCCCCCTCCCCCTGACAACTTGCTCATTAGTTTAAATATTACCCTTCATCAAAAAATCGTTAACTCAGGAAATTACCACTATAAGAAATTTAAAACTGAGCAAAATCTTAACGGATTGAAAGCTCTGAGATCATTCAATCCAAATAAGATCTCTGGCAGCCAACCACTGCCAATTTTCCTGATACCTTGAAAAATAGAGTATTAAGACGCAAATAACTTTTGCGCTTCAATTCTTGGTAGTTCTGGAACTACATATAGTAGTAGTACGTAAAGTATATCGAAAAAATTTCAAATAAGAAACGACCTTTGGGTCATAAGCGATCAAGTGATCTCACAGGTAGATTGCAATGCGGTAAATGCAAAAGAAAAGCTTAGGAAAAAAAAACCTTCTTAGAACAATAGATGGACTGAAAGAGATCTGTGCACTGCCTGCTACTATTACCGGTACTTGTTTTTTTCTTAATTTTTTATTGTTTAAATTGTAACATGTTTATACCCTACCCCATTGGCCTCAGATATGAAATTCCCACATTGGGAATTGCCTTCTTGTCTGAAGATTTTGACTGACTCTCAAAGTCGTAGTCAAACCCACTGTCACTGAAATCTGCTTCAGTTCCCATATGGAGCTCTTCCCCGCGCACAGGTGCAACGTTACACTCAAAGTCTGGCGTTACTTCTACAGTTCTGGCTGAGGATGATACCTCATTAGCCGAGCCTTCTTCACGTGGTTCTTTCTCATCGTTACAGACCTGTTTAATTAAGAATAAAATGCGTTGTTTTCCTTGGAGTTGTTGAATATCACTATGATAGGGAAAACGGGCAAAAACGAAGCCAGAAATCATGATCACCACGAGTGACAAGTCGCGATTAGAATGCGTGATTCCGTTTACGACTAAGTTGCTTCTCCTCTCAGAAACCTAATTTCTGGATTCGCAGAATCGCTTCAAATAATAGATGTTATTCAAAGTTACCTGTTTCGGCTCTGTTTCTATGGGTGTAAGTTGTCGTGGTACACGTCGCCTAACGTTTGGCGTCGTTTTCTTAGCGCGCCTATAACTGCCATATTTAGCCGTAGTTGAAATAATGGAGATTGCTCTCTTCTTGCCTTGTTTTTCTTGAGTTTCTTGAAGGTTAATACCTGTGACTGAATCAAAATTGCCAATTAGTGACCCCTTAGAAAAATCAGAGACTCATATAATTTCCTTAGAAAAAGTCGTGGAGCTGTTACTGCAGAAACCTTGCCCCAAGTCTGTGCAAATGAGCATCAACTAGGTAACGGCTTGAATTTAAGGAGATGGCAGATGACTTCTGTGAGCGGCCTATAGCGGCCTCTCTCCAGTTTCGGGTCAAAATCTCAACGACTTGAAAAATGCTTTTATCCAGGAAACCGAAGTGAAAGTAAATAAATGAAAATAACAGAATAGATATGAAATTAAGAGCTAAATAAACAAATGAATAGAAAAGTGGTGATAAAGAGAGACCATTCGTAACAATCTTTTGTACGATGAAGGACACAAGTTATAAATAAGTCTTACTTATCAAGTTTAATAAATCGAAGAACATTGGAATAAAGTCATCCTTTTTCAGTCCTGTATGAAATGGTTACCGTAAACATTTAATTCAACTGATCTCAACTACTGCGCATCTTGCCTACAGCGTATGGTGTAATACAGTCGATTTACTATAATTCCAGCCTTTCACTTGAACCGTTTTCTAAGATCTCTTCAGTTTTTATGCAATGAATGAAAAAGTGAAGCTAGCCAAATGCTGAAACACATACCTGAATTTTTTCCAAGAGGCTTTTCTCCTCGAGTTGTTTTGACAATCTTGGTTAGATTACTTTTAGTGTTAACGTTGTTCTTCCTCTCATCCACTACAATCGGAATACGCGATGGCCGCTTGTTTTGAAGTTTGGTAACTGAAATTCTCTGTAGCCGCGCTTTGTTAGCGGCTTCGTTCTCTGACAAAGATCCTCTGTCACTCTCTCTGCTCAGTCGAGTCATTCTGACTGGTATCCTTGATTTTTTCTGCAGAGGAGGAACTTGATTTTGGTGACTTTTCTTTTCGGGGTGAAGCCATGAAGCCATCGCGTCTCACCCACGGTTTTCTCTCGCTCGATGAAAACTCCTACTCAAATAGTGTTTTTTTTGTTGTTGCTGTTGATGTGTTTTGGTTTTCTATAGTATTTAATTTTTTTGGTTTGTTTCAGATAGTTTTTCTCAAATTAGACTGTGAAATAATCCAAAATTCCAATGCTTCGAATCTCGATACTGACCGCACCGATAGCTGAAGAAAATGATTTTATTTTGAGCCAAAATCCATGGAAACCATTTCCTACGAGTTTTTCGTCATACAGAGCAAGGAAACCTTCGATAGCTCGTGCACGGCAAGCTTTGCAGAAATCTGATAATAAATCTAATAAAAACTTAAATTTTGCAAAAAATTTCGAACTGAAAACTTTGAAAGTTTTTAATTTCCCTTCGAAAAGTAACCAACATAAAAATTCCAAGCAAAAAAAAAGGAAATTGACTTGAGAACCATTCACCACATCACCAACTGCTGCTGAAATACCATAAATCAAGTGTGCTGGCGAAAAATGTCAGCTTTGTCTATGACTAGATTAGGCTCCGTCTCTTCTTGGATAAAGATAATTGTGCCTTTGCAGATTTTTTTTTTTTATAGTTTTCCTACTCAGTTGCGTGTAGATCCATCGAAGTGACTGGAGAAGTCTTTCCCGTTTCATTCATCCAAAGATAACGGGTTTGACGCTTTCACTGAATTAAATTGAGCTTCTTACTTCCTACACAGATCCAATGTAAAGCAAACAGACTCCATGCTCTATTTCAAGAGTTCTATCGTTGTCTGATCATTCGAATAGGAGGAATGACGGTGTAAGGGATCGATGTTCATCTTTGACCGACGAACGTGACCAGTCCACTGAACACACTGCTATGTCACACTTTTTTTGCAAAAAAATCCAGCATTTCCGTCTGATCATCTGAAAAAACGTGAAAAGCTGCATCAAAAGTCTACATAACTTTTGGAGGAGGGCTATCACCAGTAGCAATCTATAAGTTCAAACCCATCAGCCCTCGCAGATTTCAATCTTCCATTCGTATCGGCCCCAGTTTCTTTCAATCTAAATTATCTCGACAGAAAAAGGCTCAACTTTCACTTCAATCTTTTAAACTGCTGACGATAGTAGAATGATCAGTAAAATCGTTAACTCTAACTTTCAACTAACTTACTTCAACAGTTCCCAGACTGTTTATATTTATTTATGGTGGCGAATTTCAATCCGGTCAAAAGCACAAGTGCTCGCTTAACCAATCAGAGAATAGGAAAAGGAAAGGTATTCGATCAATCAAGAGAGATTGTCTTTGGTGTTGATTGACAGTTGAAAAATAATATCAGAAGTTAAGCAAGATCAAGAAGAAATTTCTGCCACGTGGCAAAGAAAAGTTTATTAGAAAATACGAAAACATCGATTATTTACAGGGAATTCTGAGCAGACTAACAACTACACTTTTTGTGGGATCATGCGGTCTGATTTTTTCCTTTATACACCCTCTCGTTGTCATCTTCGGCTTGTCTTTTGTGTACTGATGTACAGCACTGAAAAGCGAATACAGAACATCAGTAACGTACCCAACTTAACCCTTTAACTCCCGTGCGTGATCAAGACAGAATTTATATATCTATACAATATCATGCAGACAAGTGATGAGAATAAAGAAAAATATCAATGATGGGATTACTAATTGATGCAATACCAAATTCTCCAAACTAACATAATGAGAATCATTTGGCAGACTGTAAGGAGAATTCCTAATGAGATCTTGGGAATTTAAGGGTTAACCCTTTAACCTCCACGAGTGACCACGGTAGAATTTCTCCTTATAACATCGTCACAATATCAAGCGAGGAAGTAATGAGAATAAAGAAAAATGTCAATTAGGGGATTATTAGTTGATTTAATACCAAATTCTCTGAACTAACATTATAATAATTGTATAGCAGACTAAGGAGAATTACCAATGAGATCTTACAAGTGAAAGGGTTAAATGGTGAAGGTGTATAATTTCACACCATGAATAAAGAGTTTCAATGTAAATCCTTGCTGCTAAAAGAGTGGTAGAACAAGAACAAAAGGGAAATCATGTTGGATACAGAAAAGAAAAAACACATGGTAGTGTTAAGCCCAACTTTACCATTTTTTACATACTTATTTCACCAGTTTAATATTTTCTGTTCTTGTTGTTTCCTTTGAAAAGAGCAGTGGTCTATTTCATTCTTCCTCTCATTCAATTTTTACTTTCAAAATTAAAGAGTGTCCTTTAAACAGACTTTACCCCATTCACACCAGCAAAGCATGTTTAACTGAATGAAAATCAGAAACTGAGAACTAGAAATTTACTGAATTTTCCATAGGGTTCAAGAAATTCAGTTAAAATTTTATTTTCAATATGTTAAATTTGCAGCTTCTATCAGGATCAAAATTTCAGACCTGCTTTGATAAAACAGCTTTCAAACATGTTTGAGCTTTGGTGTGAATGGGGTAAAAGATCCTAACAGCTACATACCATTGTTTCCTCTCAAAAAAGCATCGCCATATTTGTTTTTCAACTGAAAAATTAGGGAATGGATTAAATTAATTGGCATGCTGCACACCAAAATATCAGTTGACTCTAAGCAATGGACTCCAGAGAGAATCCAGTTACCCTGCAATGTTTGTTAACCAACTTACCTATAGACATTTTTGAATGCCTAATATTTCCTTCATACTCAAAGAATTCCTTTTTTTTTTCACCCTTAAACTCCCAAGATTTGATTGTTAATTCTCCCCTCTAGCTATCACATATTTCGTGGTAAATTGGTTAAATTGATGATTTGGTGTTTCAGTGTAAATCAAGATAACATCTTCTACCTTTGATAAGTTTGAGTATTCTCATTATCCATTAGCTGGATAACAAATGGATATTATAAGGAGAGGTTACATGTTAATTACTTCTGGGTGAATTCATCCTTCCTCCTTATTGGAAGTCCAATTGAAGAAAGGATGCCTCACAAGCCACAGGATAAAAGTTCATTTTAGACAGTAATGTTTTGAAAGTTCTATTGTGAAACTAGGAGGGAGGGCTGGGGCAGAAGAACAAGGTACAGGAGTTCCCTTAGGATTTAACATTGAAAAACAGCTTGATAACAATTTTAATTAAGTGACGGAGCCTTCAGGAGAACAAGTGTGATATCAGCTCGAGTCCTAAAGCTTATCCTCTCTTACCTAAAATCATCAGATTGTCAATAACTTTGTTTGATCCTGCTTTTGGAAGTCCCTTACAATACTAATTTACAACAGCACAAACCATGTTAATTCAATTAGGCCATCACACCCACAATGGTATTATCTTCATCTCCTCTACATGTCGTCATTGTATGAACATTTTTTTTTCCTATCATGTTTTTGCATTTTGATAATTTGGTAATAATGCTACAATTTCTATAAATATGATGAAATTCAAGGATATATGCCACATTGTCAAAAGGATTACAAGTCCTCAAATATGCAACATGCTCAAATGGTTTAATTATATAAAAAATTTGTAGAAGTATTTTTAGTTTTGTCATTTTAAATATGAACTAAAACAGTTCAAGAACTACAGTAACACTTATCTTAAATATGAGAACTTGCATATGTAAATGAAATTTTCCTTACCTGCCCATTAGCATACTCCTCTGTTTGTTCTAGAGCAATGTTCATGTAACCATCAAGGCAGGCAAGCACTCCTGCAAGAAATCACAGATAGCAATAGTTATGTACCTCTCTGCAAACATAAAAACCTTAAATTAAAGTATGACTATAAACAACAGAGATAAAAACCACTCATGCAGATCAAACACTTTTCCAAACTCAGATGTGAAACCATAGCAACACTATATTATTAATAGTAAAATTGTGAAATTTTGGGAAAATTGCACAGTTGTACAGTTTTCTGCCCAGACTAAGACATATCAAGTATCCTTGGTTTTCATGTAACATAATAAAAATTCAAAATGACAGGGGCTATTGCTGCAGTTTTACAAAATTTCTGCTAAACATTAACCTTTTGGAAAGCAGTTTCAGCAATGTGGGGTTCTCTATTTTGAAAATAGAGCCATTCAAATTTCATTTTTATTTGATGTAAGAATAGCTGTCTGAAAAGGCTGCTTCATATGAAAAATATGATTTTACAGTGTGACATTTTGTTACCTGATCATTAAATCAAATGTGTTTAGACTAACATTTGTGAGTTCACAGTGAATAAATATTAATCATTTTAGTGGTGAAACAAGACAACAAATGTTTGTGTTACACATAAGACCCTACATCCCTGAAACTTGGGCAAGTTGTATATCAATATTCTACTGGCAATAGCTCTCTTGGAGTTGGGCATTCAATACTTTTGACTTTAGATTTCAATTGCATGACAGTGAAAAACACCAATAGACATTATGTCAATCAAAGGCTCCTTGGAGCTACCTCATGAAATATCTTAATTATTCAACTGGGTGATGAGAACTTTAGCCGTTTGCCATCTCCAATATTTTGTGACTTGCACTTAAACTACCTTTTTATTAGTAACTTTAAAAGCTTTTGCTGCAGTGCTAACAGTAGAAATATACCTAACAATATCCTAATGGCGAGGCTTCAACACAACCTTTTTTAAAAGTCAAATAAATTGATGGCCAAACAGGAAAAAAATATGGGAGAATGATGAACATGTTTAATATTGCACAAGCAAGTAACCAAATTCAACAGCACACAAAAAATCTGACTTATAAGATTCACATAGCTGGACAAATAGCTTACACGGTAACTGTCTAACAAATAGAAACTGGTCAAATCCAATGAAATCCACAAAAGCTCAAATCAGCTGCTAAATATTTTTGAAATATAGCTAAATGACAACTAAGCAGATAAGCAAAAATCAATCTTTAAAACAAGAGTTTAAATTGCTTCTGCTATACACAAAATATTTTTCACAAATCGATTGTTGCAACTGTTGTCATTGTCAATTTTGATACTTATGAAAGCCTATTTCTCTCAGTTGAGTATTCTTCTCCAGGTTTGCTCTTTATTTGTGAGGTCTATAGTATATGTACAAAGGTGTAGTTTGCTCAAGCATGGAGCAAAAAGAAGGAAAACACACATTTATCATTTTAGCAAAGGCCCAACATGAAAGACACCATTTTCAATTACGTTCAACTTGATGTACTCTGGGAAAAATTTTGGCCTTGTCCCACCCCTACATATTTGAGCAGAAGACAATAACCCAACTTTGGGGACAGCAGAGAACCCAAAAGGGAGAGCAGGGGATATAATGGTTAAATCCTAATTTTAATAAAAAATATTAAAAGTCTAATAGATTAGAATGGGGTAGGTGAATATATGAGTGAGTGGGTGAATTTTAGGTCCATAAATAAACTTCATATAAGACTGCACTAAGGTCTTGCCATGAGGAAGAAAAGTATAACCATAGAATGTCGTTTTAAAGAGCCACAAATTATCTGAGAAACACCATGGCTTAATCTTAGAATATTTGTTGTAATTCTGCCCAAAACTGTTATAGTTTGATCACAAAGATATATTTTTTTAGGTTTTGCTACCTCTAGGGAAATATGTGCGCTTCAAAAATACTCATCAACATAAAGTTGCTTGTCTTAAAAATTACCACTCTCTTGTTTTTACCAAAATGGTTGTTCAGGCATCACGAGTGTCTTTGTGACAAGCAGAGGCTTTACTCAGCTCTGTCCTATTTAGCTCATGACAAATTTATTACAACACAAAGATGTTTAATCATTTCTAATATTTAATCTGCTAAGTGAAAAAAAAAGCAATTGTTTTATTGATTAAAAAACCCATTTGAGGTAAATCTGTTCAACAGAATGATCAGTCTTCAGAGGAGCACAAAGATTTTTCCAACAAAAATCATTTTGTATTCGAGTATTTACCAATGAAAGCAAGGTCACCCTCTAGAGAAGAATAAAGATCTTTACTATTATTTTAAAAGGCAAATACCCTTTCTTGAGTGAAGGGCAGAAATTCCCTAAAGAAGAATCACAAAATAATGCTCTTCCCACACAAATATTGGGTCTTCAGAGCAGAAGAGTAATTCTTCTGATAAACTTGTTTTAAATGTGAGATTCTGCTGTAATGAATCAAATAATACATCTTTCAAGGTAAACAATGTTTCTTTTCAGAAAAATACCTTAATGCCTGGTTCTTGTCAAAAGCATTTTGTTTTCTTTTGAAAAAAAAAAAAAAAGCCAGGACTCTTCCAACTAAAATCTGAAATACATGTATACGATTTTCTTTTCATAGGAATTCTAATACATAACCTTAACCTTAGAGGGTGGACCACAGTTCTTTCCTCCTGTACCTGATTTCTTCTCCTAACAATCGCAATTCTTCTCTGGGAACAAAGAATCTGAACTTACAAATTCTTCTCTTCTCCGAAGAGGCGTGAATCTTTCAGAAATAATTTAATTAATTCTCAAAAGAATTGAACCTAAAAGTGATACTGAAATATAAAAGCTGTTGAAATTGACAATATTATGCATCAAGCAGACAATGATAATTTTAGCTGGCCTTACTTTTTTTTCTCTCTTTTTGTTTTGTTTTGTTTTTTAATTCATTAGAGGGTTTTCATAATTAATTTACGTCCTGAAATTAAATAGAACAGGCCAGATGCAAAAAAGTGAGCCACAAGCTGTTAAGAGTATACGGGATGAGTGAATAGGATAACTTCGATATGTGTGATATATCATAAAATATCACAAAAGTATGGGCGGCCGTCACCACCAAAAATACAAGGATGTCAAATAGATCAGCAAATACATAGATGGCTTAAGGATCAGTTGCAGGATAGCATAGCTAATAAAGGAATGGCATGGCCAAATTATAGACAGTCTAGTTTTCCTTAGTGAAACAGAACACCCTAAACATGAATAGTTTAGCCAAATGAGAAACGGTCTAGTAGCCCATGTTGAGTTGGAACATGAGATTGTGAAATGGACTAGCTCAATTACGAATAGCTTAGCACTCATTTGCAATACAGTACTCAAACGGTGTAGCGTTGCGTTAAACGGTTCAGGGTAACGTCGAGTAGTACAGCCTACGCACAAACGGTGTAGCGTTGCGTCAAATGGCTCAGCGTAATGTAGAATGGTACAGCGTACACACATATGGTGTAGCGCTGCGGGAAATGGCTCAGCGTAATGTCGAATGGTACAGCGTACATAAAAACAGTGTAACGTTGTGTGAAATGGCTCAGGGTAATGTCGAATGGTACAGCGTACATACAAACAGTGTAGCGTTGCGTGAAATGGCTTAGCGTAATGTCGAATGGTGCAGCGTACATACAAACAGTGTAGCGTTGCGTGAAATGGCTTAGCGTAATGTCGAATGGTACAGCGTACATACAAACAGTGTAGCGTTGCGTGAAGTGGCTTAGCATAATGTCGAATGGTACAGCGTACACACAAATGGTGTAGCGTTGCGTGAAATGGCTCAGCGTAATGTAGAATGGTACAGCGTAGACACAAATAGTGTAGCGTTAGGTCGAATAGCTTTGCAAAACATCAGACGCTCTATCTGAACATTAAATTGCTTAGTATTACTTGAAATATTTCGATGTTGTGGCGAATCGTCGTGGCGTGACGTGAAGGCTATGCCACTCCTTTATTAGCTATGCTATCCTGCAACTGATCCTTAAGCCATCTGTGTATTAGCTGATCTATACGACATCCTTGTATTTTTGGTGGTGACGGCCGCCAAGGCATCTCGCCGAAACCACCAAAAATACAAACCGCAAATGGAACAGCGATCTGCTGGGGGCATGACGTCATCGAATGTGAAGACTGACACGAAACCATTATATGGCGTAGCCGCTGGGGTGTCTACAAAACGAAGACCCCTGTTAATTTCACATCGGTTGGTGCTGAGGAACGCTTTGGGTTAGTTTTTTTAACTGTCCGTGCCTTATTCGGGCAAAAAAATTAGGGTCTTCGGTCTTCGGTCTTCGTTTTGTAGCTTTTGATATGACCGCAATTCAACCAAAGAAGAGCGAAATAATCAGGCCGGCGGTAAGTCAGGCTTTTGCCAAAATGCAAAACGCAAAAAGGCGAGAACTGTCAATCATTTATGGTTCCGGTAAAATGTAAATTACCTTTTTTCGGGTTCCGGACTAAAAAGTGAGAAATTTACAAGTCAGCAAAAGCAAAAGCAAACAAAAGCACTAAGGAAGACCGGGAGCGTTATTTGTTCTTATTTGGGTCATAATTGAATGTCTTCATTTGAAAAACTCTTTTTAGTTGGAACTCTTGTTGCTCTCACTTGACTTGTAAATTTCTCACTTTTTAGTCCGGAACCCGAAAAAAGGTAATTTACATTTTACCGGAAGTACAAACTTTCAGAGCAATTAACTGACACAAGCCAAACATTTCTGGAGAATAAAAAAACACAAATGAAACAATTTTTAAAATTTCTAAACAGACAAATACCTTTTCTCTGCAAGCTATTGACGTCAACTTTAGTGCCAACACGTACAACGGAACTTTTTGCCGGCTGATTGCACTCTACAGACATAAAGCTCATGAAATCTAGCCGCTTTTCACCAACCATAAATGATTGACAGTTCTCGCCTTTTTGCGTTTTGCATTTTGGCAAAAGCCTGACTTACCGCCGGCCTGATTATTTCGCTCTTCTTTGGTTGAATTGCGGTCATATCAAAAGCTACAAAACGAAGACCGAAGACCGAAGACCCTAATTTTTTTGCCCGAATAAGGCACGGACAGTTAAAAAAACTAACCCAAAGCGTTCCTCAGCACCAACCGATGTGAAATTAACAGAGGTCTTCGTTTTGTAGACACCCCAGCGGCTACGCCATATAATGGTTTCGTGTCAGTCTTCACATTCGATGACGTCATGCCCCCAGCAGATCGCTGTTCCATTTGCGGTTTGTATTTTTGGTGGTTTCGGCGAGATGCCTTGGCGGCCGTCACCACCAAAAATACAAGGATGTCGTATAGATCAGCTAATACACAGATGGCTTAAGGATCAGTTGCAGGATAGCATAGCTAATAAAGGAGTGGCATAGCCTTCACGTCACGCCACGACGATTCGCCACAACATCGAAATATTTCAAGTAATACTAAGCAATTTAATGTTCAGATAGAGCGTCTGATGTTTTGCAAAGCTATTCGACCTAACGCTACACTATTTGTGTCTACGCTGTACCATTCTACATTACGCTGAGCCATTTCACGCAACGCTACACCATTTGTGTGTACGCTGTACCATTCGACATTATCCTAAGCCACTTCACGCAACGCTACACTGTTTGTATGTACGCTGTACCATTCGACATTACCCTGAGCCATTTCACACAACGTTACACTGTTTTTATGTACGCTGTACCATTCGACATTACGCTGAGCCATTTCCCGCAGCGCTACACCATATGTGTGTACGCTGTACCATTCTACATTACGCTGAGCCATTTGACGCAACGCTACACCGTTTGTGCGTAGGCTGTACTACTCGACGTTACCCTGAACCGTTTAACGCAACGCTACACCGTTTGAGTACTGTATTGCAAATGAGTGCTAAGCTATTCGTAATTGAGCTAGTCCATTTCACAATCTCATGTTCCAACTCAACATGGGCTACTAGACCGTTTCTCATTTGGCTAAACTATTCATGTTTAGGGTGTTCTGTTTCACTAAGGAAAACTAGACTGTCTATAATTTGGCCATGCCATTCCTTTATTAGCTATGCTATCCTGCAACTGATCCTTAAGCCATCTATGTATTTGCTGATCTATTTGACATCCTTGTATTTTTGGTGGTGACGGCCGCCCATACAAAAGGGTTAATTTTTTTCTGAATTTGAACGCTGTTATTCTAAATGCTACACATGCATCATAAAACACTTCAATGTGCAACTAAAAACAAATCTCGTTTACCTCGGTAATCAACGCCATTATTGAGCTTCACCACAACAGGACGGCCTATGATTTGCTTTAGGAAGTCACTTGGAGTTTGTTTGCGACTCATGTTTGAATTGCTGGAGCCAAAACACGACAGAGTGAAACCTACACTACTTCGCCGTGTCCAAGATGGTGGATGCTACGAACTCGACCCAGTATTTCTCGCTTAGCTAATGAGGTTGGAAAATTTATAATGGTGGCTTGATCGAAATGGAATCAAGGACGGGAGAATATTTCTACTTAACTTTTCTGCTCTCAGCTCTCATGTTTAATTATATAAAGATAATTTTTTTGCTGTTGCTTAAAATGGCCAGTTTCATTTATTTACAACCAAACTTCCCTAAAGGATGGCAGAAATCTAAAAAATCTGATAAAGTGGGACTTTGTGGATCAGCACCAGAGGCTGTGTGAATTAATAAAGAGGTTCTGACATAAAACACAGTGCTGCAAATATAGAGCACAATTTAACAAAGAATATATATATTTTTTTGTTTTGAGTTTGCACACACCTCTCCTCCCCAATTTAACCCATCGGACAATATATATATATATATACTGACCACTCTATTGATGTCTTTGCTGCATTCTTAAATCCTGGAAATGAGCACTTATCCTTACGACCAAGTTTACTAGGGTGTGCACTATCTACGAAGCAGCGAAAAATTCGTTCGAGGCATGCGGAAACATTCGAGAAGTCCGAAGGTCGTCGGAGGCAGAGACTCGTTCACAGCTTGTTCATTTTCCACTTCATTTTCTCAGGGTTCGTGGCCAGCGTTAACAAGAGATTGGATCATGGAAGGATTTATCTGCTTGGATCTTCTTTATTCCTTTGTTCATCGCATTCATCGATCCTTTTGGCGCTAACTTAAGGAGTTCCTTAAAATTCAGTATATTTAAGTTCTTTACAAAAGTGATGTATTTATTATGATCAAATAAAAAAAAAACTAGATGATAAATAGACAAATGCAAAGTCTGTTGGAAGCAAGCGAAAGAGGCCTTGCTCGCTCTACCAACATCTTAACGTTAGATTTCTACAGCTTAACAATCTGGTATTGCAACGCCAGTCACCATAATCTCATCTGCTTTTTAAATACACAATCTTCTCCATTTTCAACAGGAGAAAAGCCACCCGAATGGCTTTCATCATCAGTATGATTTATATCTTAACCTGGATCCCAAACAGCATCGTAATTCTTCTTCTCCAGTTCAGTTCGTGGAAAAGGACTGGCCAGTGGTTGAAAATAGAATCGAAAGTAGATCGTCGGAAAGAAGTTGCCGGAGCGTTTCGGCCTTAAACATTAGCGTTCAACTTTAATGATTTTAACGTAACTCTGAACGCTGAATTTTCCTCGCAAAATTTAACCGATGAAAAATTAAACTTAACCTAATTATGTTATTTTGAGGAACAATTCCCAATAATTATGTTGTTTGACTTCCGTAGAAGTTGAATTCTGAGATGCTGTCGCTTTATTATATACATAAATATGACCACTGTGAAGAATCTGAGGGGAGCTTCTTTAACAATACAACAGCAGGCGGTAAAGTCAATTTTGCCTTTTACCTAGGCAATGATTGAACTGGATGGCTGTGTTACCAATCGATAAAAAAAGGAAAGTAAAAAATGGCCTGTTATTGAGTAAAAAATTAAGAATAACAACATCTTCAAGCTCAAACAAGAATAAAACTGAGATATCGATAGGTGAGTTTTTTCTTATCTGTGCGGAAGCAATTGGAATATTATTCGCTGGAATTCTTCACACGTTGATTTTCCAAAGTCCTTTAAATTTGGGAAATGAAGCTACCTCAGTTACAGCGTTTTTAATGCGGAACTGGGATATTTCTTTCTAAAAAATAAGTTATATTCAGGTAGGTTTTATTCGAAAGTTTTCCTTTTGTAAGTCTCTAAAGTTAAGCAGGCGCAACTCTTTCATAGTGCTTGAAACCGCGTCATTTCAAAAAAGCAACATCCACTTCCAACGCATTCCAAGTAAACATAACACAAAAATTTAAAACCGAGTATGGTTACAAAATCATCCTTATTTAGGCAACAGATGGACTAATTTCCCGGTGCTGAATACAAATGAAGACTAATTTGTAACATAAATAAATATATCAGCCACAAGTTTCAATTTGAAGCGCAAGTCAGCAGTCGTTTAACATGCAATTTCAGCCTTTAACAAGCACAAGTAGCAATAAAAAGGTTTGTCAGCTGGAAAAAATTGTTGCCGATGGTTTTCATTTAAAGTACCTGGCCGCCAAGGGACGAGTCAGAGAAATCCACAACTCGTGCTTGAGAAATTCTCGTGTATTCTCTTAATACGGCTGTTGGCGGATTGAAAGTCAGCCCAGAAACAAAACGATCTTTGAGTTTCCATTTCGATCCAATAACTGGAGGGAGACTGATTTTTTCGATACTGTGTGCTGAGTTCTCTTTCGCTACTGCATCGATAACAGAGTCATCACAAAGTCGAGAAAGACGAGAAACTGCCTTTAATTTGAGAAAATATTCATAATCTATCCTTTGGTAGTCCTCGTCCGGTATTTTTTGATCCATAGAGTCACGTTTTCGACTCAAGGCACAGTGTAAGGCCTTAATCCTTCCTGCGCTACCCGCACCATACCTTTTCCCTTTGATTTCGATTCTCTTTTCTTCTCTATTCGCGCTACATGACCGCTCTAAATTCACGTTTTGTTCACATGTTCCACCGCTCCAGTAAAGTTTGTCTTCGGTTTGTTGACAGCCATCTGTTTTTATCCTTTCATTATTCAGTGACAAAGTTGATATATCGTTTGTCGATTGACTTCTCGTTCTTGCAATGCTCTTTCTTTGTGAAGGAGAGTCGACGCGACTTCTACATACACCTGGTGTTTCCGTTCGACTATCGGCTTCGCTTTTGTATTTCGTTGCCAAATTGTGTAGAGCAGACTCTTTTTGATTCCTCAATAATCTGAGCCCAAACTGTGTTCTTTGTAGTTCTGTGGAGAAAATTTCAGTTGATGATTTTATTGACATCTCTGACGTTTCATTTATTTGAGTATTATTGCCTTCCTGCCGTCTTTCGGTTTTATTGTTAATTTTCACCCTTAATCGAGGAGAAAACGGTTTATTACAGACGAAATTTTCTTGCGACGATTTCTCTTGTGCCGGCCTGATAGAAATCTCCTTTCCTTTTACAACTCTATCACTTCCTTTTGAATGTGATAATTCTTGCATATTTCTTTTGCTCTGTATCGCTGTTCCTTGAACCATAAAACCATTCGAGATCGGCTGTCTAAGGCCTCCAAGTGTATGGGAAAACACATCATTAACAATTTCGCTTTTTCTGAGATACATTCTTCTGAATGTAAACAGTATACCGTTATGTATCTGAGAAGGCCATTCACTCTGTGCGGTACAAAACAAGAAGACGAGCTAAAGTCAAGCTTATGCAAACGCTCCTTAAAACGTGCGAGGTAATTATTGTAGTTTGTCTTCGTCGATCTTCGGATATAAAAAATATTGAATACATTGATTTAAGAGTTTCACTAACGCTAATTGGTACAAGCGTTGGAGGTAGGTAATTGACTTTCTCTTTTTCTAATCCGTGAGATATTGTGCAGAAAAGCTTCAATCTGGTCCATTTTGAAGATGCTTTAAAAGTTCTCAAAACGAAGTAATGAGTGCAACCGCTGTTGACGTCGAGAGTGTTCTAGGGACCTCAATTCTACCAACTTTTGGCAGTCTTGAATGTTTTTAATTACGTGTCATGTTAAATCCGTTTCGCAATTTCAGTTGCCATGACAATGAACACTTTTAGCAGGTGTTTATCACTAGACAAGACAAACTGAATTTTCACGGATTATCATAATCATCATAATGAATTACTAAATTTCTACTAAGCTCGAGCGAAACCAAATCGCACTTTTTCTTTGTACCTGTGATGTAATTAAAATCTCAATTCCTATAAAACTCCATATAAACCAGACATATGTGACCGACCCGTGAAGTCCAAAATAGTAAGAGCCATCAAGTTTTTTCCAACATGCTTTAATTAAATCGATTGTAGCAAGGTACATGTTTGTTTATTTTTTGATATGAGTATTTCTGTCAATGCTGTCGAAAATAAATATTCATGCAAGGTGTTATCTTACTCAGTTGCTGAAAGACATAATAAGGAAATATTCATCATGAAACGTGAAATGCGCTATATTCGGTAATTTGTATTTTTTTTTTTACACAACGCGACGGAAGATCAGAAGCTTTCAAAATCAATTCTTTCAATACTAGCTAGGACAATGTATGAAAAAAAATTTACTGAGACAAAATTTTCCCCATTCAGAAGGAGCTAAATTCGCAATCTCATTTCGTAAAAACGTCAGCATATGTTACTTGTAAATAGAATTAACCTAAATTATTATTCCAAACTGTAAACAGCGAAAACGATGGTAGTGCCAGAAGTTCAAAACAGGTCATTAAACTGAAGGTGAGTAGGTGTGTGCTCGAATGAATCATTATTATTTCAGATAATTTTTTTGTACGAAAATAGGCCAAAATTTGTTGAATATCGAAGACATTTGAGCCACGCCCACGATATGTTTCGCTAATTCCCGTCATCCTCGAGGGAGTCTAAACAAAACAAAAGGCCTGGTTGCTTAACCAGAAGAGCCTGCTTGTCACTTTATTTAAGTGTATTCCAATTATATACACAGCCTATCGATTTATGTACATATAATAATAATACACTCTCAGTTACATAAGGATTTGTAAAAATAGCGTGTTTTAAATTTTTTTCACCTTATAATTCTATTATACATTCCTAAGATATCTTTTTGGCGATTTAATCTTTGTCCTGACAAGAATTAAATATTTTTTCCTCGAAAAATGAATAACTTATTTTTGACAGTGATACACAGAGAAGGTTAAAGAACTTTAGTCTATCCTGCGTGTAACACTTTCCTCATTACAAATACAAACCAGTATTAGGTTAAAGCTTGGCTCCAGATTTATATACAGTAAATTTCGCTAAATTAGGTTTTGAGTCGTGAAGCTCTCTAACCCCGCAGAAACTATTTCGTCTTTGACGAAGAGATGGCGTGACAGGAGTTGGCGTGACCTCAATGTTGTGTGACGCAGTGCGGCAGATCGTCATTTTCACTTTTTGCAGATTTTCATGTAAAAGCAAAAATTCCTGGAAAATTGTATCGGCCTTGGCAAACTCTGCGCGAAAAGACGAATCAATATTTTTGGTAGGGGTACAATGTTTGAGCTGAGTCAGTTCTATTCCTCCTAAGCCGAGCTGTAGTACGGAATGTCGCCTTGAGATAGACAGATCATTTCTCTTAGCTTTAGCCAGGATGAAATTCTTCGCTGTTGTAGTCAGAAGTTTCAATTTCTTCTCCAAGTCCTTAGCGGCCATATTTGCCGCAATCTTTTCCTTAGATTCTTTCAGATGCTTCATAAGAACAGCTATGACAACGTTGATTAGTACAAACTGCGCCACCAGCACGAACGTCACAAAGAACAGCGACGCTATGCAATGGCTAACAAAACAGCACTTTTCACATTCTGCAGACTCGGAAAAATTCAGTCGTAAAGTGTCCTTAAAAGAGAAATAATTCAGAAATTAAGTTCTGGGCAAATCTGGTGTTTAAATTCAGCCGAATCCTTTTTATCCTTTACACTACACATTTCTAGCAGGTCCTCATCGTCAGCGCTGCAGGAACGCGCGTTAATTTTTCTGCCCCCGGAAAAATTTGAGACGAATCGGGGAGATGTTTGTCAGGGGTCTGGCTCTAATAGACCCCTGAACTCCTTGCAGACCGCTCGCCTCCTCCTCATACTTTCCCGCGGGCGAAGAAATGCTCTAACCGAAGCGCTGCTAATAATGAGGACCTGCTTGCTTAGCTTCATAAACACAAAGTGGAAAGTGATATGACTCCGTTTCAGTCAGATATACGCATCCCCTTTTTTGGAAACTAATGTGTTATTTGAAAATTATTTGATTCCTTTACCTCTAATATTCCATTCCAATTATCTCCTGTTGCTATCCTAAATAAAGTCAGCATTGCAGTTCCAAAATCCTTGAAGTGTGCATGCGGACCGAGTCCTTGGCAAGGCTTTGAGGGAGTGCACTCTGTAAAACGAACGGAAAACTTCACTTGAGCTTTTCACGTATAAAAAAATTTACGAAAGGTTCGCTTTCAGACTGAGTTTTATTCCGAATCATTTAATAAACGGCTTTTGCGAAGAAAACAAATTAATTTGTACCTTGTTCTCTTTGTTATTGGCGATAGAAAGCACCGTATGCTAAATGTTGTAATATAGAAATTTGGATGAATTATTTCCTCACCTAATGTTCCAAAAAGTTGGATACCTAAACAGGCATAGATAAAAAATAAAAGCAGGAACAACAGCCCAAGGTTTGCGACCTGGAGGAAAATAAGAAAAATAATGAAAGGAATAATTTCGTACTTATTTCGCTAAACGTTCGTAAGCAGATAGGAACACGAACTTCTTGACAAGAAAGGTAACATTTTCATTGAAATGAGGTCAGTCTTAATGAAGAAATATTATCATAGTACAATGATTACGAAGTAATTAAATGTGCTGATTAATTGGCTGTCTTCAGACATAACGCTAAGAATCATAGTTGATAATCTTTGTGCTAACCTGAGGAAGAGCCTCGAACAAGGTGTCCAGCAGCGAGCGGACTCCCTTTGCTAGTTTTACGAGCTTGAGCACTGAAATGAAGGCAAATTAAAGCAGAACATTAAGTGATGCTAGTGGGCTGTGTGCATGAAATAGTTTAACCGAACTTTGACATCCACTGATTCAGAACCTTGAAAACCATTTCCCGAGTCATCTGTTACTTGGTGGAGTGTGTATGCATTTGTCGATTGGGACAAATAATAAATTCAGCACAGCATAAGTGGTGAAAGAAAAATCATTGCAAAGGATCACAGAGGGGTCCTGAAGAGGGAAAAAGTCGACCGCGAAGTTTTTTTGTTCTTCTCTGTTTGGGAATCCCAAAAAAAACCTGGGAGTGGGACTGAGATCACTTATGTCCAATTCTCAAAGGTCACCTCTTCTAGGAGGTAGAGGTAGATTCAGTGATTCTAGTAAAAAAAAAAACCCTGAAATGTTGCATTTGAGTGACAAATTAATTGATCAAGCTCGGTAAAACTACAAACCTCGGATAATTCGTAGTACTCTCAGAGATCGTGCAACAGTGGGATTGATCGGCACCGTGGCTTTTATGGTGCTCAAGGAATAGATAAGTATTCCGGTCAATGTAAGAAGCACAATAATTAAGTCAATGATATTCCACCTGCGGATTCAATCAGTGAAGTTTATCAAAAACAGGGAACACGTCACATATACGCTAAAATTGATTTGGTTGTTTAGTGCTCCCTCATGAGATAAGCTTCCAAATTGGCGTCGTAAAAGATGAGGGGAGAATATCAATATGGTTCACTGTTAGTTGTAAGACGGCTAAAAAGTTTAACTGTTAGGCATAAAAATTGAAAAATTTTAACCGTTAGTCGTAAAAGCCATCAACCAAGAGAATATCAATCGACATTCTCTTATCGTCAACCCATTGAGACCCTCTGAAGGTTTCCGTTTCTTAGTGAACAAAACCGGAACAAAAAAATTAAACATGGCTGATACCTGCACACGAGGAAACTACACTTACCGATCCTTAAAATATCGCACGAATCCAAAGGCGATAAATTTAAATATCACCTCTAACACAAACACCGAAGCGAAAAAATAGTTTGCGGTATTCACAAAAGTGTCAAACACCTGAAAATGAAAATCATATGGGGATGTCATTAACGATAATATACAGTTCTATAGCGGGCATGTATCGACAAAAAGATGTTCCCATTCGTTCCACAAACCCACAAATCGGATAAAAATCAAAACCTGGATATGCTAATAAATATATTATTAACATCTTCTCCAGGAAGAACTGGCCTTAGCGGTGGTCTTTTGCCGAAATTTGGTGCAAGTGTAAGACGTTGAAATGCGAAAATACGAAATAAACACAGTCACCTAAACTGTCATGAGACAAAACTATTCAGCTTGCTTCGCGAGACGAGTAACACGAGTTTAAGATTAAACCGTCATCCGTTTTTCATCTCTAAGAGTCGATATGGAAGTTTTTTCAGTCTGATCGAAGACTACCAGGTTGCAAACAAGGGTAAAGGATTTTTTTGATGAATGATATATAGTTCAGAACGATCATTATAAGAAATATATGAAAAGAGATAAGCAAAAGTAAGCCAGTTTCCTGATATTTCTCACCTCGGACATCTGGTAATGTTCGAGGGACATGCAGAGGACATTTAAACAAATCACAATGGCGATGGCCACATCCCAGTACAGATGAAGACACATGTCATGAATATGACGGCGCCAAGGACTGTAACTCTCATAATATGTTCGGTCAACTTCTATAAATGATGTAAGATTCAGAAAAATAAAAAAGATCAGTTACTGTACCACTTGTGTTTCTGAATGACCACTGATGGATTGCATGGGTTCAGTCTGACTGACTCAGTGACTGACAGACCAACTGACTGACTGACGAACTGACTGACTGACAGACGGACTGACTGACTGACTGATGGCTTGACTGACTGACTGACGGACTAACTGACTGACTGACGGACTAACTGACTGACGCACTGACTGACAGACTGATCGACTAACTGACTGACTGAATGACGCACTTACTGACTGACTGATCGACTAACTGACTGACTGACCGACTGACTGATTCAGTGATCGACTGACGGACGGACAGACCAACAAAAAAACAGACGAAATATCTGAGTGAATGAATCATGAATTAAAGACTTAATGTGGTGCATGAAAGAAGGGCCCAGGATCAGGACTAGGATAGACGGACAGACTAAAACACGAAGGATCGTTGATTGAAGAGAAATGATAAATACTCCTAACATTTGTCAAGGCCACCAAAAGAAGAAGTTAAATTTACCTTCTTGGCTCTTCTCTCTCGCCTTCTCGAGCAATTTTCTTCGTCCTCTCTGCTTTTCTTCGTCCTCTAGTCTTTCTCGACAACGCTGAAAATTCTCCACAACGACCCCCACAATCATGTTAAGAACAAGAAAACCTCCCAACATCAGGAAAGGAATGAAATATGCCAATTTCCATTCGCGGTAATTCTTGATGGGCTGAAAAAGAAAAATTCGTCTAATATAAAGAACAACAAAAAAATTTCAGACACACCTTCCCCTCCCTATGTTTACCGAGCCGAGAATGTGTATAGGAAAATGAAATTTTAAACTTTGGGTACATGTTGTAAACAGATTATTGGGGTTTTTCGGAATTAATTTCGTAAGTGGAATAGGTTCCTGAAGCGTAATGTCGTGCCTTTGGACTAGACAAGCTTCCTTTAAGAGGCCGGATATTCATTCCATCTCGACGAATGAGTAAGTATCGGACAAATTGCATGACTTGCATAAGACCGGCACTTCACGCCTCGGATGTTATCACTCAAGGCCTGTAGATAGCCTCAGACTTGTTAACAAATACTACACCTGTTGGTCGTATCCAACGGCATCGATACCATGGTGCATAATTTCTACCCATCCATCCCGTGTGGAAAACACGAAAAGGGATATCAGTGCCTATAAATTAGAGAACGTTAGAACGACTTTCAATTGAAGACAAAATGTTTCACTTTATTCACCAGATTATTAAATTGTACACTTGACTAAAACCATGCATCGTGTGTGATTAGGTAAAGATCTCATGGTTAATCGTTTTGATATTGTGCTACGATTGGCAATCAACATTTAACATTACCAACTCTCAATGTTTTACTCGTGAGGAACTGATATTCCGAAAAACTAAGAATGATTTAAGTGAATGCTTACATGTGGTAGGTTGTCAAAGTTGTACATGCGATTTTTCCAGACCCCTTGCCTTCTTGCCGAGCATTCTTCCCTGTTCTTCACCTCACTGTCTCCATCGCAATAATAAAACTTTCCCTTAAAAATCTGAAGAAAGAAAATAAAACAATATTATTCCACTTAAACTCTTAACCTTTCTACCCTGAGTGTAAAATGTTACTATGCAATAACATCGCATCGTAAAAGACTATTTAAAAGTATCTTGGTTGAGAATGGGAAAGGAAAAACTGTATCCCAAAGATAACTTAGGAAAGTTCGACAGTCATATCATTACGAGAAACTATGGAAAACGATGAATTTGTTCCTAAATACAACTACTCTTACCTGGACTCCTAAGATTCCAAACATTACGAAGAAAATTGCAGCTATTAGGACAGTGTTTCCAATCGGCTTCAAGGAGAATAACAGAGTTTGAACGACCAGCTTAAGCCCTGGAGCTCGGCGAATCATCCTGATATATTGAAAAGAGGTCATCAATGAAGTTGAAATTTATTAGCGCTTATGTCATTTGTTTCGTTTCCAAGCCTAAGTTCTATCAGCGATGTAAAGGAACCTTCTACATCCGCGGTGTATCAGCCACGGTATCCAAAGCAGTTTTCGCTGTAACAGATACCCTTTTCGGCTGGGTTATTTACGAATTTTACGCAGAGATTATACGCAGTGGGTTCCGCAACCTTTTAATTTCCACTTGTAAGTAAGTGTAAGACAAGCAAACATTCCATACAAAATTGTAATCAGGTCTGTGTACCTACGGTAAAACATTTCATCCCTCATACCTTTTACTCTAAAAGGAAAAAAAAAAAGATTAAGCGAGGTTTCTTCGAGGCATTATCTTAAATCTCCCATTACACCCGTTTAAGAAAGGGGATTGCAGTTTTCGTTACCCTTTTCCATACCTCACCCAGAGAAATCCCCACCTTCCTATGTACCGTTGGCCTATAAAATGGCCCCTTTCACAGACCGTGTCTTCTTGAACGTTCTGCCTATTGAGTAAAGTGCCTTCCAATGGAATGAACAGACTTACCTCAGAGGTCTCAGAGTCCTTAACGCCCGGAAGACTTTGAGAGCTCCAAGTACTTCCGGTGCATTGGCGGGGCTGTACGTAATGATGACGTCAATCCATGAGAAAAGTACAAGTATGCCATCCAGGATATTCCAACTGTCCTTTAGGTAAGTACCAGGCCCCAGAAGAAAGCCCTGGGCTATGATCTATGCGATATAATTTTCAGGTTTACATTGTTAGGATCACGAGCTTTACTTACTTGACAGGCTTTATGTGGGACGGTCCCCAAAGGAATTTGACGGGCAAAACGAGTATGAGTGAGTGAGTGGGTGAACTTTTGCGAACGATTCAAGCCGGACTACCCATCATCGATTACATATCAATTGACACTATGAATCTTGATCAAAAAACGTACCTTCATTGACATTTCAATGGTGAAGATGACTGTTAATATTAGCATCGCGATGTCGATTATTTGACGCTTCTGAAAATAAATTGAAAATCTTGATAAATTAAAAGATAACGAACCAAATGAATATTCACTGGAATTAATAAATGTTACTCGAAGTGGTATGAAGGCGGCTGCTATTTCGTTGGTGGAAAGTTAGAATGGTCACAAAATGTTGTTGAGTCAAGTCACCAAAGCTTACCTTACTATCTCGTGGAATGTTAGGCTCCTCTAGTGCCAGGACCACACAGCTTATCAAGATAAAAACTAGAACTACGTAGTCAAAATACTTGTGTTCACACACAGCTGTTAGGGTGCGGCGCAAGCTGATAAGGAAGGAAAACAGAGATGGCTTTATCTAGTGATAATGCAGTAAATAACCGATCATCGTAGATATCCAGAAGTGTGATCTGTTTAGGAAAGTTTTTGCAAGCATTTGATAATTATTTTAAATAATTTCTTTCTTGTGACGAATCATAAAAATCAGAGAAGTCGAAGGAGTTTAAATTCGTTGACGAAGTCACCTTAATCTTTAATTCATACGCAAGTCTGTATTCCGTTTGCAGCTTGAAAGCGTTCGCGATTAGGCCTTTTCTTAGAATTTTTTCCCGGTAAGATATGGTAAAGTTTACAAGGCAACCAGGTGGACAGTCAGACATGGTTTGATGCTTCTCTGGTTTAAAGGTTTAATCAATATAACCGTGAAGTTACAATTCATAGACTTCATGAATTGTAACTTCACGGTTACATACATTAAATCTTTAAACCAGAGTAGCATCAAACTATGTCTGCTTTTCCCGATGTACTTTAAAACGTTTTATAGAAATACCACGTTGAATTGGAGAAATCAAAGCCAATAAGTAAAAAAGCAGCTTACCTATTTGAGGGGGAGAATAGAAAAAGAGACCAGTCAGATCTTTTGTCTGTTATCTTGATAACTTTCCTTGAACTCTTCTTCTACCAAGAGAAAGATAATTTAAGGTTAAACACATACGAAATGGACTGCGCCTAAAAAGGTTTATCATCGACAGTGGCTAATAACATACTCATTTTCATGCAAATAAAACATGATCAAGTAAAGGAGTTCGATAGAGTTGACATAGAGTTATAACTGATCTGGTCAAGGTTTTCTGATAGTGACTTTCCAATCTCTTTCACGTCCCAAACAACATTTTCGAGGCCAAAATGCACCTAAGACGTGGTTTCTTAATATATGGCTAACTTCAAAATCCAGAAAGATCGCTTGGTACTACCTGAGTTTCGGAAAGATGACATTCCCGCAGTTGGTACATCTCATCGCTGCTTTTGTTTTGAAAGATCATCTGGGGTGACTCAGGTCGAGATCGAGACGTTGTTGGTCCTTCCAATTGATTAGGAAACGACATACTGTTTGCTATGGTCGGAGAGACAATTTCTTCGAGTGTTTTACCACAAGCTTTGTTGCTCATCTCTCTTTCAGAGACCTCAAGATTTAATTTGCCTCTGGTTTCACTATCTTCACTAAGGAAGCCTCTATTATGCGCCGAGAAGTTGGGTTCGTCATAACTCCAGTTCGCCCTATGAGCTTTTTGCTCAGTTTTTCGTATAATTGACGCTGACGCCTGACGCATACGCTTTAATTGTGGCATGGTCATGTTCGCTTCCGTTGGCTGCGAAGCAGTTGGGGATCTCTTCTCCTGTAATGGCTCCAACGTTTCTAACGTGAGGCTCGGTGTGTAGTTCGAACTTAGTTGAAATGTCGTCCCCAAAGCATTTCTCAAGCCATGACTGCAGAATTCTGGAATTGGTTCCTGGTGATAATGCCCGGGGCAAGGTTCCTCAGAATCTTTACTAGAGATCAAAATGTGAGGCTTTTCAATTTCTTTAACGGCTGTTTTGGGTGTATCTTTGTTGTCTGATACTTCTTGTTTGTTCTTTGGAGTAGTTTTACCTTTCTGGAGGAAAATGCATGGAGTCAAGCTAATTAGTCAAGTAAAATTTACTTGTGTTTCGATGGATGCGTCGAAAACAAATGTATTGAAGAATGGAATAAAGCACTCTATCCTGGGGCCCTTCAAAAGAAACGATTGCCCAAGATCTACCGATTATGGAGTCGAATGCGCCGCCAGAGCTTAACAGGATTCGTTGGTTAGCTTGCTGTTATGAGCAGCAATGTTCCGAGCGAGAAATATTGTAAATCTAGACCTCTGTCGCTATTTAATCCTGTGTGATGAGGCTGTCAAAAATGCCATTGTTAACTGTAACTGCTACTTTTAATATCTTAAAAAATAAACTCAGTTCCACTAATTTACCCCAGGATTTGTGAATCCTTCCACGAGGATAGCGACCAGTAAGTTAAATAATACATAGTACCCGATAGCCATCAGTGCGATGAAATACAAGGCTGCCCATTGGCTCGTGGCACGCATCCCGTCATTCATTACGAGATTCCAGTTCTCTTGAGTAAGGATCTGTTTCAAGAGAAAATTCAGTTTTTCATGTATCTAAGAATCCTGGACGAGTAAACAACAACAATGACAACAACGCCTTTCAGAACATAAACTCCGTTGTCTTTAACAAAAGCCTTTAATAAACCTAATCAACTGATAGTAATATTTTTATCCTGCGAATGAATTTTTTTTTTACATAAAGACTAAACGTACCTGAAACACGGATACCATAGCCCACAAAAAGTTGTCAAAATTACTTCGGGAGGTTACTTCCTTTCCCTCGGCGTTCTTGAATATGAACTTTCCACCGAACAAGTTCATCCCAAGGATAGCAAATGCGAATATGAAGAGAAACAGTAATCCGAAAAACGTCATTACACTCGTCATAGTTTTGACGACAACCAGCAATTGGTATCGAACTGGTCTGACCAGCTTGAAGATCCGGAGTAACCGGATACTTCGGAATATCGAAAGGGAGGAATCTTTCTTGGTGAGTAGGATTTCACAGACACTGCAAAATTATCAGTAAAAGTAAAACTTAAAGATTTTTATATTGTCAGAATTGCCCCAGTTCTGATACGATAAAGAGATCGTGGCTAGATTTAACGAAGAAGACACAGTTTTGTTCTATTTTTATGTAACTTCGTGTACCTAACGATAACGATGAGTCCATCAAACACATTCTGACCCTCGCTAAGATATGTGGTCACACCATAACCAAGCAACTTAATAACCACTTCCATTCCAAAAATGGATACAAAAATGATGTTTATGGTCTCTAGGGCAAGGGTTAGTCCTTCGGGCTGTAAGATATAACGAGAGAAGTTATATGTGAGTTTCACTAAGCAATGTCAGCTATAAAAAAAATCATGTAAACTAATCTGTCTTGACCTTCTATTCGAACAGATTTTGACTTCTTAACTCTTACCTGTTGGTAATGCTCAAGGCCCATACAAATCATGTTCAACAAAATGGCGCCCATGATAAAAAAATTAAACTGTTTACTCTCGATTATATTTCTACAGAAGGTTCTTAGCCTTTGCCATGCACTACGGTTTCCTGTCACATCATAAGTCGCACTTTTTCCTAAGTTAAACAGGCTTTCGAACATGTCATCTTCATTCTGTGCAGAAATATTTCGGCGTTGTAATGAAGGTCTTTTGAGAGTTGTATTTACTGCATCACCGATTTGGCAATCATTGACTTGCCCGACCTTAATCAAATCCTTTGATGGTGGGTCCTTGTTCGCGTCGCTTTTCTCTAAGTCACTTTCTAACGAAGACTTAGCATCAAATTTTACAATTTCCGAGTTTGCTTCATTCTCTCTGTAATGATCAGGTTCTCTGGTGTCCAAACGTTTGGATGATGGGGTGCGAGCTAACTTGGCATGTGCAGGCTGGCTAAATCGACGATGTTTAAGGAGCTCTTTATCTTTCTGCTGAAGTGAAGATTTGGTGGCTTCTTTGTATGCCTTTGAAGAAACGTCTTCACCCTCTGGTGTACTTGTGCGCGCATGATGTGGATTAATTTCTGCTGACACCAGCGTGGACGCGGAAAATTCACTTTTTCTAGATTGAGTTGAATTTTTCCTGCTTGCACTGTTGCCTGACGAGAGCGCGAAGAAAGTTGCTGTTGGTGATGAAGGAATATTTAACGTTACGCTCGTCTTCGCTTGTGTAACAATTTCATCGATGGAAACAGCTGAGGACGTTTCAGCGTGGATTGAAAGTGTATGCGAACAGATAGAGGTTCTGGAACTTCTTCTGGAAGATTGTCTAGTTAAAGGTGGTGCAAGGAAATCTTGGAACACCGGAGATTCTTCGACACTAGAGTGAGAACAGATCGTTTCTCTCCCCTCAACCTGAATTTTTGGAAGGCTGGTCCCATAAGGGAAAAAGCTGGTATCACCTGACGCCGCCTCGTGATCGGTGCAAACAACTGGAGAGGCCGGAACAAAGCAATTGTACAAATGATGGTGGAAATGATGATGATGAAAATAATGGTGATGATGGTGATGAACCTCTTCTTTTTCCTGCGGTTTGAAACTGCAAAAAGATTGTATATACATTATTAAGGTTTTTAGCAGCTTTGTTGGCTCAAGTGGTAGCTCGCCTTTGCTGTTTTCCATCAGTTCTATCTCACGTGCTTTGGTTTCTTGGAACTGCATGGTGATCACGACCAGACACAAGTTAACAAGGAAGAATGAGCCCATCTGTAAATGAGGAGAATAACAAAAATGCATTAACTAGGTCCGTGAACTGTGCCTTTCGTTTGCTTCATTACCTAATATATCGTATGGAGTAAAGGAAGTTGAGAGGGAAGAGCGGAAATATATGGAGAACGAGAGAAGCAGGCAGGGTAAGAGAAAGACCGGGATGAAGACAAAGATGGAGAGAAGGGAGAGAGAAGGGAGAGCGAGGGTAGTTGGTGAGAGACAAGAAGGAATAAAACAGGAAAGCATGATTATCCAAGTCTGATATTTTCGTAACAATCTTTCTCTTACCACTATGAGGACAACAAAATAGATCCAGTTCCAAAAGCTGTGAGCATCTTGGACAAAATACATGATATCTGACCATCCCTCCAAAGTGATCACCTGTTGACATCAAATCAAGTTGTATACCTTAAATGATGCATCCATCCTCGGTGAGTATAGGGCAATAAGAAACCACACCAAGCAGATAAAAAACAAGGAACAATCACACCCTCGTTGCCCACCCTTTCGCACACTTTAGGCCGGTTTCAACGATTATTTTTAATAATATAGGCGGCTTCAAATATATGGCTCCCCTGTGCACTATTGGCCACCGTTATAATTCGGGGTCATGTCAAATATTTCCATCAGCTTCAATCACGACTTGAGCCGCTCGATTTGAATACGTTAATTCGCTCGGAAAAATGACTCAATTTCAATGTATGTCGTTTTGGTAGATCCTTTTTACCTGAAATATGGCGATCCATGCAATACCGATATTATCAAACGATGTTGTGTTATAGAATGGATTTTGATCGCTCGGATTACAGACGCTGTAACACTGATTCCAGTTGAAAGGGACTGAATTATTCGCAGCTGAGAAGTTCTTAAACGAATTAGGGCATTCCGTGGACACACTTTCTTCTTTTGGTATATCAGAACACAAACGGGTTCCGTCATCTCCTGGAGTGGCGCAGACGAAATCTGGATTACTGAACGATGGTTGGTAAAATTGCGACTTGTTAAATCTGAAAAGATGATAGATTCAGTAAGTTGTTTGGGGCTTTGCATTCAATCAGATCGTGATTTCTTTGCATTCCGATTGTAAACTGAAATGAATACCATCTGCATGGGTGCCCTGTGGTTGTTACTCGCATTACTAATCAGCATTTCTAATCTGAAGGCCTTTACGGAAGTGCTACCAAATGTGACGCTAAATTTTTAAAATTGCATTTTTTTAACGGATCTGGAAAAGTCTACGGCCCAGGTTACGATAGAAACGAAGCAGCTTACCTCGTAAAAAAAGTTGAATTCTCAGGCAATTTAGTGAAGCATCTGTTTCTCAGTTTTCCCTGCCATAACTGCACTCCAATGATCCCGAACACAAAAAATATTAGAAAGGACAACAGGAGAACATTCCCCAGCATTGGAAGGGTATCAAGAAGGAGAGTCACCAAGATCCGGATACCTGCAAAATAGAAAATACTTTTTAAGCTGCCATGGTATGTTTATAAAGAGACTCCTTGAAAAAATGTTCTCGCTCAAGCCTCGTCCATTAGGTAACATTTTTTTTAAAGGTTTAGTAATGAACTGACATCATCAAACTGATAAAATATTAGATGAAGATCGCTTATTTATTTATTTATTTATTTATCTGTTTATCTACTGATCAATGGAAAACTTCTTTCACTTTAATATGTTTCACATACTTGGAACTTTGTTTATAGCTCGAAGAGGTCTCAGAACTCTGAAGGCTCGAATAATTGTAAGATAATTCCCATTGACTCGGACGGCTTTCTCGATCACCCTGAAGAAAAGAGCATAGATTGTCATGGTTGAGTTTAATGACCGAGATTATTAAATCTGATAGAATGAGAACGCACACGAAAACAGGCTCAAGAAAATCACGTTTTCGTATTTTAAATGTATCCCATGTAAGGGTTGAGTCTGTTCTTTAGCCAAGTGGCCAACCCAGCCGGACCTTATCCCGACCAGGAGTATCACAACTCCCCGCTGGATGAGACGTAAGATGCAAGGTAACCCCTGCATGTCAATAGGTTTCCCCGACAATTCACCGCTACCCATTCATACTCCTGGGTAGAGAGAGGTACTGTGAGAATAAACTATTTTGTCCAAGCACACAAATCATCGACCAGGCTAGGCCTCGATCCAAGCCCTCTCGACCCAGAGTCCTGAGCTCTAGTCATTAGGCCCCCGCGTCGTATATATTTCACGTGATCAAGCCTTTCCTCACTCTCGCTACTAGGCCCTTACCCAATGATCACAATGAAGCAGTCCAGGCGATTCCATTTGTCCTGCAAGTAACCTTTCTTGCCAGTAACACCCATCGCTATCATCTTTATTATCATCTCAGCCGAAAAGAAAGAAAATATCACGATTTCCACTTTTTCCAGAACTTGGCACCGAGTAGATCTGCAATCCTTATCCAGCGGATTATACATCGCTAATGTGACGCAGTTGATGAATATAACAAACATGCTTATACGCTCGAACCATGTAGACCAAAATTAAGGAAAAGTCTCAAGAATCAATCTTTGCATCATTTAAAGACCAATATATATCGCCCAAAGGGAGCGGGTGGATCTTGGCTAAGTCACGATAAAATTTATCCGATTTCCGCTTACAGAGCCTTTAGACTCTAAAATTATTTAATGATCCTTTCTACAACCCCACCCCACCCCCCATCCCCCCTCTTCCTTACCCTTCAATGACTTAATAACACTTTCTTCCTTACAATAAATATTACTACCCCGTCATTGGCAGTTAGGTGGAAACCAATTTCCTGTAGTAACCTTCCCTTTATACTCTGTTAGTTACGACTGATCTTCCCTCTCCTCCCCCTAAAAAAACAGCTTAACCCTACCCAAAATCCTCCCACCCCCACCCACTCCCTGTCAAGTGATAATTAATGGATGTTCCTATGGGAAAATCTTATTAAAATGTCACGCGTCATCCAAATACCTGTGGTTTCCATGGAAATATATTAAAATCGTGTATTCGTATTTTGACCGTTGACACGAAAATTGAAAATAATCACCAATTTTCTATTACTCTGGTGAAAATGTTAACTCTATCCACTCTCACAACATCGCGAAACTAGGTTGATCCGACAAGAACATGTGCGTACGTGAACGCATCCTGTTTCAGTTGTGTATTTCATTAATTGCACCAAGAAGACAAAATACTTTCAGCTTATAATCATTAATTGTCAAGACAAAAACAAAGTTTCTCTATTGGCACTGAATTCGGGTCAAAAACTGTTCATACTTCGACACAAATTAAACTGACTATTGAGAGAAAAACTTTAAATTATTGAAATACAATTGAAATAATTTCTTGGTGAACAAAACAGTTGGATCAAGACAGATGATGAGGAAGCAATTTTCATAGTCTAAGCATTCGTCTTCACTTACCCGCTAAAGTTTTATGATGCGCATTTCACTTCAGAGAAAAGTTATCGAGATGGTTTCGGCATGATTTTGGTACCTGCATCGTAAAGCTGAGGGAATTGCACGTCATCCAAGAACATGGCCAAGATGACGTTAATTGTAAAACTTTTTAAATTTTTTTTGTGGCTTCTTGTTTCAGCTCTTGGCTTACGCCAACCCAATGTACCATTAACAGTTTGTAACAAAGCCGATAAAAAATGAATACGATAATGCTCTGATAAAGAAGAGTCAGAAATTCTATTTCATATCAAGTTTTTAAACTAAAATATTGCCCTCGCTACGTTTGACAACTACGACTATTTTACACAGCCAAGAAAACAGAATTATTAGAAATAATTCAAAAACTAAAACGTCTCCGCAATTATGTGGTACATTTGTTTTGTGAATTCACCTTTGCATTTTAGGTTTCAATTTCAAGGCAATTTGACAGAAATACAAAAATTAATTTTCTTGCTTATAAGAACATGTTTGTCTAAAGAAATCATTCGAAATCCACAATTTTTGCTTCTGTTCAAACGAGGGCAACACTGAAATACTGTTCCGTTTTTCATCTGTGTTTCTTTGTCCTCGAATTTTATTAGATCATTATAAACTGACAGATATTCTTTATGGCGAAGTTTATCGACCGAAGGTGGTTGTTGATATCGATAAACTTTGGTATTGATTCCCCTTTCAATTTTGACTCACATTTAACCGCTATGTATCTACCAAATCTAAATTAACAACAAATGTAAATTTGACATGGTAAGCGCACGCTTTGGTCAAATCCTTGAACCTGTCAAAGATACATTTAAAAACCTCATTGCTCAGTTTTATCAAAAGGATATGGCCATTTTATGAGCTGAATCATCCATCGCCGGGCTTTATTGTCTTTGGAGATAAAAAAACACGAAAGAGTTTCAAATTCAGCGCTGTGTTCGACGTTCCCATTTTTTGGAACATCGCTTGTGCGTTGTTCGTGTGTTTCCGTGTTTTCTTCCATTGATGCGGTTATTTAAGACACATGGTGATCTCTCTTTGATGCTATAACTCGGTCATATCTGCTTATTCAGTCAGTTCGCCTCTGATGAACACGATGCGGTCTCATCTGCGAATTTCCAAGTGATTTTCCATAACTGTGTTGGTCCAAACGACAGAAGTGGCTTCACGCATCCGGTGTAATGTGCGTCATACGCAATATTTCAAATTTTCGACGTGAAAGAAATATATATGTCTTGACAACCTACCAAAACACAGAAGTGGTTGACTTGTTTGGATTGGACTTCTGAGCGTCAAGCAACAGTCCAAAGGGAAAAACGATTAAAAGTGGCAAATGTCGTAAAATGTCGCCCTGTGAAGCCGACTGCACTCTTACAAGACTTAAACCGCTCACACAAATACGAGACCGGTTTGCCAGTTAACCTGAATTTTAATGGGCATTTAAGTAAGTTTGGTGTTTAACAAAGACAACAGCTGTCTGCGATATTTCCTAAGGCGCATTTAAAACCTTATTTCCCCCACTAAAGGGCTGAATTCGACAAAATGTTCATTTTATTTTTTTCGGGGAAGAGTTGTCAAAAAATTTATTAAAAAAAAAAAAGCTATCCCACTCGAATAAAAGTCTACAGAAACTAATGGTAATTATGATTGTAAATACAAAGCTTGTCTTCATATCTGAACGAAGGGAGGCCTGGCTGTTAAAAGCTGACTATAATTGCGGTTAATATTCCAAACCTATTATATTAAATTGAGACTTCCCATTTGCGTTTTTTTCAGTTGGAAATTGAAAATTTCATTTGAGGTTCAATTTTTCCAGTTTTGTACGGTCAGCATTGAAGAGCTTATCAGGGATTTAAACATAATTCAAAACTAAACAGATCGGTAAAGAGCCGGGAGAAAATTGAAATGAACATCATTAGCGTGTGTAACAGAGAAAAAAAAACTCCTTGCCCCGATTAATTTTTTACCAAACGTTTATGATCAATATCCACGAGGATTATTAGTTTACCTGACATATACTTCAAAACATGGCGCATGTCAGGCTCTTTATAGTTATTTTAGCTGAGGAACATTACCTTAAAGATAAAACAGTGTTTTATATAGTAATCTCAAAACGATATAACTGGAATATAGGGAAGACTGGAACTGAAAAAGTTTTAACAAGACTATTATCAGGCAAGGAAGAATTGAACTGTTTTCGAGTTCTGAAGCCAAAAAGAAATATTAAGGAGTTTTCATGTCCGTGAGAACTAGCTAATATTATAAAATTAATGCTTTAACAAAGGGATGCACACCTTCGTGAAATACGCCATACCTTACAACTCAATTTAATTAAAATTTTAAAGGCACCAATCAGCGAGCGTAAAGCTGCAGCTTAAATTGAGTAATTTTTTTGAAAAATCCTACTGCATTTTCATGTTATTTGGAAGTCAGGGAGTTTTCACTGCGTTCAAATGCCTCTTACGATTTTCTGCTTAGCCTTAGTAAAATATTTATGATCCTCTGCTCACTATAATTTTGACTAATGAAAGTTTTATACTCTCCATCGCTAAGGTTAAGTCTAATTAACTGATATAATTTTTCACTGAATATTGGGTATACCTTTGTGCTCTGTACACGTTCGAGGTTTCACGTGACCTGCAGTTCCACCAGAAAGGCAAGAGGACAGGAAGAGACCCTTTTGGGAGACATGAAAACTTTTTGTTTTCAGTGAGGGGGAAAAAGCCAAGAATATCAGCATAATTAAGCATGTACAATGGTTCTCATTTTAAGATAACACCTGCAGATTGCTTTTCATGACGGCCGAGCCTTCGGCATACAAACGCCTTCTGAGAGGCATGTTCCGTTTTCCTTCTTCCTCTTTTACGGACAGCAGGCGTAAAATAGTAGCCAAACACAATGAAAGATTGGTAAATATTGCTGTCTCTGGTCTCGCAAGCTACAAATGCATCTGCAGTCAAAACGTCCTAAATACACCTGATCTATCCATGAAAACACGGTTCACGATGTCATAAATTGATAAACCTGACCCATTCTAGACGTTAGGTTCTTCTTCTCTGAGAAAAAAAACAACAATAACAAAGTGCTTGGCTTAAAGTTCGCCGGTTTTCTGAAGTTAATCGGTTAATCTCTATTGTTTAGCGTTGTTTATTAAAGAAGAACTCTCCGGCAAGCGATGTACGCGATCTGTTTTACTGTTTTATGTTCAACTAGGCCACATCTTTTCAAAACTTAAGAGTCCATCCTTTCTTCACGTTTTCAAGGATTTATCTTCCTCTCCTTTTGCCCGGAGCATTGAGTCAGAGAACAATTCTTCCAAAAATTATGTTTTTGATAGTTAACTTTGCGCTTAGTAAATGGGGAAGAAAGAGACTTACAACGGACTTCGGTTACTTTCAGTCCACCTGTTCCAAAAACTTAGAGGATGTAAATTTGCATAATCGAGCTTTAAACTTGTCAGGGCGAAGACAAGAAAGCAGTCCGCTCTGTGCGACTGTTTAATTAACGACACGGAAAGAACTATTTCCATCATAAAACATTCATGTCCCCTTCCAGCTGAGGCAGTGACAGTCGAAAAGACAGCGAACCTTATGATACAATTTTAACTGGCAAACATAAACTTTGTGTAAAGGAACAAAATTTGGCGTAAAAATAAAAAAAAAACATACTTAGTTATCAAAATTATCACTCTTTCAAGAAATGTTAAAATATCATATATACTTTCTTGTCTCAACTTATACGAGTAGAGTGATATTTTTTGCTAACGATGTTTTCGCTTGTTGACTTAGAAAACCACATTGGATGATCTTTATAAATAAACTGTGCACGAGGAATTAGCTTTTGACTTGCAGATCTGTTTCAGAACAAATAATTCTCCGAATCATAATCGTGCTAACTTAAATGCAAAGTTATCTTTATTCTCAGGGAACAGTACAGAACTCAATACAAATAGCTAACGTAATGAGATTCTTTGGATTTGTCTACTCTGCTTGCATCAGCGGTCAAAACAAAAATAGAGCTTCGATATCTGGTTGCTTGTAACAGTTTAATCCAAAAAATGATCTCACATTTCAAAACATGAATTTTAAGCAGTGGAAAAAAAGGAAACAGAATTCCATTTTGTGAACGTGTTATTCTACTTAAGGACCATATTCCTCTGTAAATCTGTCGGCGTGAAACAGCATAGATCATCATAAGTGACGTACATGGGCTTCATATATCAGCCTGACGTACAAACTGTTTTGATGGTGCAACCGAATTGTTTACTGAATGATCAAATTATGAAAACTCTATATAATACCTCGGCAAATGCAAAGTTTTTTTTATGACCTACAAAAGGTCGAAAATCGAAACATTTATAAATTTAGAACGCGCTGAAGAAAATTTCTACACTTAAAACTTGATCGCTAGACTTACTTGTTGACGAAATATCGCTTATTTCAGCCCAGATATATGAACATCAGCTTCAGATCTGCTTTCCTCAGGTTATTTAGTTGCTACTCGGCGCATAGTACAAGTAAAACAATCTCTTGACGAATTTTTTAACTGCAAATATCTCAAGTTTAAGAACTCGTTCAGTCGGTGACGTACGCATAGGATGGAGAATTATTTGGTTCTGTACGACCGGAAGAATGGCGTTATTCGCTTGATCATGCATCAAGGCGATGATAACAGGGGTATTGTTAGTAAATAAGAATATGCAGAACAGAATGATAAGCCGGCAAATGAATATATTAAAATTAAAGCAGACAGCTGAAAATGATCACTTAATTTGAATAAGAATTCAACTCAGGCAAGAAACTGAGAGAAGACGTATTTTCTTTGGGGAATTCTGGCCAGATTTCTAAATCTGATATTATATATAAATATTTTGCACCATGCACGATTAGCTATCAAATGCATGGGTAATAAAAACTCATGCACTTCAAATTGACCGTCAGCCATAATAACTTTAGGATGGTTTCCATTTTACGAACAACTGCTGCCAGTCCGGGAAAACAACGAATGGAAACCTTTGATGAAAGGCAATTATCAAATCACCTGTAGGTTTTTTTTTGTCTCGACGCATGCGAAGGAAGGTACGATCATATTTGTAAGAATGTCTCCATGATTCGAAAACGACGAGGCGGAATCTTTCTTTTTATTAAAAATGTATACTTTTACCAGGAGAATTTTGAACGCACGCAGTAACTTAAAAACTTTATTTTGCGCAGCCAAAACTTTTTCACACAGAGATACACTGCATGTAAAAGTAGTGATATAGGTCAAAATCCCACCGTGGGAGGGTTTATGGAAATTATAGTTTTTTAATTAAACTGGAAAATCCATTACAATTTTCTTCCAAAACATGAGCTAGAATTGGTTTTTTAGAGAGATTTTAGAGGCCTTCCCGCTCTTTTTTGTGGATTCAATCAGGAAAAGAAGAGAGCGGTTGATTTGGAGAATAACGAGGCTGTTTCGTTAAATAGCTCACGAAAAACTTGCCACGTTTTTTTTTTCTAATTTGTTATCATACTCAGTGATATATTTAAGAAAACGCCTCTCTGCTTTGTTTATCACAGAAACTTCTCTGATTTCTTTCATTGAGACAACTTGACATATGAGGCTTCATTATATCAAAGCGGCCGTAGCCTTCAACATGGGCACCATAAAAACTAAATAATGTTGATCTGAACGCCCCATTGGACCAAGGACCTAGCTTACAATATGGCGTTCATGCGCATCTATCAAAAGACTGAGGCAAAATGCCAGACAAATCAATAACAGCCATAACTTCTCTGAGAGTTTATTCTTTTTCCCCATTTGTCTATTTGCGGCCGATCTTACATGGGAACTTGACTATATGCGAAAGTATCTGCACGCTTTAAGGACTTAACAATTTTTTATCACAGCGTTTCCTATACTTGAACCCCCGGCCGGGTAAAAAGTTGTTCCCTACGGTGGCCCACAACTGTCACGGCAAAAGAAATAACCTCGCGGCAAAAGAAAGAGACTCACGGAAAAAAGGAATAACCTCACGGCAAAAAGGAAAAGGCTCACAGCAAAATAAAAAACCTCACGGAAAAAAGAAAAAGACTCATGGCAAAAGAAAAAACCTCCCAGCCTCCACGGCTCTCTTTAATGCCGTGAGGACATTGTTATTTCTTTTGCCGTGAGGTTATTTCTTTAGCCATGAGTCTTTTACTTTTGCCGTGAATTTTTTTTTTTTGCCGTGAGTCTTTTCTCTTTGCCGTGAGGTTTTTTCTTTTGCCTTGAGGTTTTTCCTTTTGCCGTGAATCCTTTCCTTTTGGCCTTCAGGTTCTTCCTTTTGCCGTTTGTTTTCGCCGCGAAGTTATTTCTTTGGCCGTGACAATTGTGAGCCACCGTAGTTCCCAGGTTCTACTCCTTAATACGTGGGCTGACATTTGTCATGCTTTTGTCCCGAATATCACTCCAGCGGTGGGATCTCTTGCTTGGAGAATTGATTTTACGGTCTGACAAACTAATATATACCGCGTGTGGGGGAACACCATGTCCACTACAGACTTACTTTATCTCTGTATGCTATTAGGATCTATTCCATTCGGCCATTTGGTCAAATTATCAGGTTCTCCTTCACGAAAGCAATTCCTTTCCACCGTTGCTGGTGTATGCTTGTCACTCGCGCTTGTCGGAGTTTGGGGAATTCTTCACTCCTTTTGGACAATTCTAGGCACGTATGTGATAGTTATTTCTCTTGGTCCAAGGTAAGATTGCTTGTCCTTAACATGTGTCGAATGAATTCGCCATTGTTGGGAAATCAACGTGTGCAAGCATGCATCGTGTCCTATTGTACCCCTGCTGTTCTTGATAGTTTTAAACAAATCATCTTGTCAGTTCAACAACAGCTAAGCATGAAGGCGTTAAAAATGGTTTGTTTGCTTATCACCCCTCCACCTTTTGAAACAGTGAGTGAAAACGATCACTCGTCAGTGGGTATGTCGTGACAGCACAATTCTCTGAAACAATTGTGCGGTGAAATTGTTGATGAGAATCAATTACCCGTATAATTCATGGCTATTTGATCAGTAACATCTCCATTTGGTAACTTCTTGTTATCAACCCACTATTTGCGAGGTTTTCTGGATGGAAGGAGTGAAATATTCTTTTACAATGTTATTTTGCAGGCGATGTGAGTGGGTAGCTTTCCTGTTTGTGTTCGGCTATCTTTTTTTCTTCCGCACATGCAAGTATTTTGGATTTGAAAAGCCACCAGAACACAGCAATGCTATTCAGCTGTTGGTGACCTTGAGGGTGAGTTTGTAATGTAAGCTATATTGATTGTTTGGTAAGTTCTGCCGGAGCCAAACGTGAAGTAAATTCCATATGCGATTGACCACCAGAACAAGCATGATGAGGCTACCTTGTGGGGTCTGGATTGCCTGCTTTGCCTTGCTTTTTGCTTGTGTTTATTTTAAACCTGAACTTAATTGAAATTGACAGAAACATAAAATCATTAACTCATAAAAAAAAAATGTTAGCTCTTGATTCTGTATAATTAATCAATAATATGAATTAATAACATTTCACTAATATTCCACATCTTTTAATTTCACAGCTTACCACAATTATCAGTTGAGTGAGGTTTGGAAAAAGTTTGGTAATGGAGTTTTGAATGTTGAGATAATAGTGTTGTAACAGGCAACCTCTCTCACCTCCAATAGTAACCAAATGTCAAGAGCTGTGCATCGATTACCAACTGTAAAAACACAAAGACGCAGTTGCCAAATTTTTGTCACATCTCACTCAACTGAAAATTGAAGTAATTCATGCATTTATGGATTCACGATTTTTTTCCCTTTTCAGTGTTGTACACTGCCATTTGAAATATTTGAGTCTGAGGAAGAAACCAGTGAAGGAGAATCTAAAAAGTCAAAGCGACCATCCTTTTATGAGTTCCTTAGTTACTCCTACTGTTATTGTGGACTCACCACTGGTCCTTACTATCGCTACAAGACTTTCAAGGACATGATTAACCAACAACATCCTGAGAAGATTTCCACCGTCATCCCTGCCATGAGAAATCTTCAGACATTTCCCTTCTATGGTGTGATATACCTTATTTTAAACCATTACTTTCCAATCAGTCATATTGGGACTCCAGAATACACCAGTCATCCTTGGGGGGTGTTGTACCAACTGGCTTATCTTGTCCCAACCTTTAATGGGTTTCGCTGGCGCTTTTATATAGGCTGGCTCCTTGCTGAAAGTTGCTGTATGACTCTTGGTTTGGGGGCATATCCATTTGAAACAGAACCAAAGCCTGGGTTAGGGCCTACCAAAGCAGTTCCAGAACAAAGTGAACCTAATACAGAAAAAAATGGAACCATTAATCAGACCACTCCTGACCAAAACAAAGAATGTAATCAAGACACGCACAGGTACATTTATATTAAATGCAGTGGTTGCCTCAAAACTTGAGCTATCTTAATTATTCCATTCCAGAGATCCAAAATTCTAGAATTCTCAAATGCAAATTACTTGGTTTTGAAATAAATTCCCATCTATCCCTAACCTTTTTTTAGGCTTATTAGATGAAGATATTTCAAGAATAATTCCTTAGAATTAATTCATCATTATCAATTATTTTCCAAAATATCTTGTTTAAGTCATCCTGTGTTGCTTTTTTCCCTTTTGTTACAGCTTTGAGACAATCCACAACATAAACATTTTTGAGGTGGAGTTTTCACCTACTATGGGAAATACAATGAAGAATTGGAACATGACTGTTCAATGGTGGATTGCAACTTACATACACAGGAAAACTCCTTTTAAAAACAAAAGCTTAAGGTAATGCAAGTCATAGATAGATGGATAGATAGACAGTTTATTTATCCACATAGTGCCTAGGAGCTTTCAGCATACTTGTTTACAATGCACACATGCAATTACAAAATACTGAAAATAATGAAAATCGCATAAATATAAAAGACTATTAACAATCATGTGCAGGGCACAGTAACAAATTCCTGTTGTGGTGCTTAGTGATAGATAAACATCACAAATTTTAATTTGTCTGTTAACAAGTAATTGTTATCGGTCTCTACTTTAATATTAATGTATTAATGTATTGACAAAAAATTGATTTTTTTGGCTCACATGTATGCTGTAATAAGCTCCTTTCCCTAATAAGTATCTTCTTTAGTGTTCCCTTTTTCCCTTTCCCTAAACAAAAACTCTACAATTATACAATCATAGGAAAATGTTTTTCATAGAATTTGATATTTTATTTCATTTAGACTTTTTACTTATTAGACATTTTAAGTTTTGGACATTTTCTTAAAACTTCTAAATGTAATTTTTGTCTTCAATGCATCATAATTCAATTGAATTTACATAATTTACATTGTATGGTGCAATTCAACACCACTGGAAATGGTGCTTCACCAATAAAATATTATAATTGATTATTTTAAAAATGCCAGACAAAATTGCAACAATGTTGTAATAATTTGCAGATAGGTTTACAGTAGTATTATTATTCATTTTGGCGTAGCAGCATTTTAGAACTTAACATATTTGAAAGCTTCATTTAGTTTGCGAGTTAAATTCTGTAAGGTTTTCAACCAGAGAAGTGCGTTCACATAAATTTCATTCAATTCATGTACATGTTATTAGATGTCACTCATAAAGGGGCTCTTACTGAGTTTTAATGAGCCCCACCCCATTTGTATGGGTACCCACCCTCTCCTATAAACTTTCCAAATTTAATGCAGACCTACACACACTAACTGGTCATTATAGTAAATTAAATTTTGCCTTCCCTCATTTCAATCACAAAACAGAGGGAGGTAGGACCTTTAGCATATCTGTAACAAGACTGTGGAACTAACTAACTACCCATGAACCTAAAAAAAGAGGCGAAAATAGTTGCTTCTTTCAGAAAGGCCCTTCACAGACATTTTCTAACGAGATATGATGAAGTAGAGCATTTCACTCTAAATGCAATTTAACCTGACCCAAGCAGCATATTTTATTTTATCTGGTTTTTAGCTTATATTCTTATAGACCTGTTGACCAGTTTAAAAATCCTCAAATGCATTTTAATTCTGTTATGTTATTTTTAGG
Organism: Pocillopora damicornis; assembly: GCF_964200805.1. Classification (NCBI taxonomy): domain Eukaryota; kingdom Metazoa; phylum Cnidaria; class Anthozoa; order Scleractinia; family Pocilloporidae; genus Pocillopora; species Pocillopora damicornis. Next base: position 21,373,259 of record NC_142679.1, read on the forward strand.
ATCAAGGGCCACTACTTCATCAGTTGAATTACTGTTGTGTGTTACCCTCCTTAAATAAAGTTGTTTTTATTATTATTATTATATTAACCCTCTCTAATAACTCCCCCCCCCTCCTTATCTAAACCTCCCTTACCAACCCTCTTTAACAAGTCCCCTTCCATTCTAAAGAAGGCCCTCTCTAGATACAACAATGTATGATGTGAACTTTGAATATAATTGTTACCTACTTTATTTCAGAATGTTCACCACTCTTCTTGTCAGTGCCTTCTGGCATGGTGTGGCCCCAGGTTATTACCTGACCTTTTTGTGTGTTCCACTGACAGTTATTGCTGAAGTTCAAATGTCTAAAGCTATCAAGCCGTACCTGTCGCCAGAGCTTTGCTACTGGTATGATTGGCTGAGTTGGTTTTTTCATTACCGTAGCATGGAGTATCTTGGTTGTGGATTTATGTTGATTCAACTTGCTCCATGCCTGGAAGCATGGAAGAGCATGTACTTTGTTGGACACATTGTGATGGCGGCATTTATTGTTATTCCTTTTTTTATTCCAAAAAAGCATACTATTGACAAAGAGGCCAAGAAGAAATCATCTTAAACTATGTTGTATAGTTTTTGATGAAGTATTGATTACTTTAGTTATAATATAATAGTGGAAATACATTATTTAGGAAGCTGTTTAGCTATTTAAATAAGTTTTGTATTTACATTATTGCTACTATCAGCATGTATTTAGACTATCATATATACTGTGTTTTTGATAACTCTTTTAACCCCGGCAGGCAGCAACTTTTTTATCTACCAAACATTTGTTTACAAATTTGACTTTTTTTGTCACACCAACATCTAAATCAAATTATTTTGTGAAAAAAGGTACAAATGGAGACTAAGTTATCTGTATTTAAAAAGTGATGGGAATTATGATGATGAGGAGGAGGAGGAGGAGGAGGAGGAGGGGAGGCAAATACTCTTCAAATGATTGACGAATTGCAGATATGAACTAACTTAGTCCAAGCTAGATAGTGTGTTGATAATTTATATACATATTGTGCACATTTAAATTTATAATCAGTATTTTTGGCAACATTTTGTCTCCATCTCTCAGTAAAACACCATTTAGTAATATATTGATAAATAAATCATGTGATCAATTTCAAGAAAGTCTCAGAATACAAGTATTAAATACCATCATAATCCTATTGTATCACAAGTGTCAGAAAGACAAAAGGACAAACTGACAAATGGACAGGTCAAAGAAGAGTGCTCTATTGAAATGAATAATCAGAAATATTTGTCAGCTTAATACTCGAGAATGTAAAGAAAAAAAAGTTACAGTACCGTGCACTGGCCGGGAATCGAACCCGGGCCTCCCGCGTGGCAGGCGAGAATTCTACCACTGAACCACCAGTGCATGTCTTGAAAATAGTGGGTATTTTTTAGTATCAAAAACCGTTTTAAAAGGGATTTGACACTAACAGGCTTTTATACTGGGTTTGGCTCTGTATTTTATAGCTCAGTTTAGTTCAGTCAGGTTAAACGATCGCACAGTGTCCACCAACATAGAAGTTTAAACTGTTATTCTAGTGACCTCCGCGAAATTCTTCGACCACGTCCTTATCTGACACGTGGACCTTCAAAATTAGCATACATCGACAGTGGTTTATTTCTTATGAACAGCCGCAGTCCAATTTCATTGAAATTTTGAGAGTGCCGGGTCTTCAGTCAAATATCCCCATTTTGGACAGCGAAGTAGTTTCTGATGATCCCAAACTCTAATCCTGTTGTTCAGGCTCTTTTAGGGACGTTGTTTACATGGGGAGTAACAGCTCTTGGATCTGCTCTCGTCTTCGTTTTTAACAGCGGACAGGTAGGATAAGGTTTCTGTGCCCCTCTACATGGCTCGAAGCTGTAACTTTCAGCTGATCTTTCGCATTTATGTCAATCGCGAGCTTAATGATAAATTTATTTTTACTATTTCAGAGAAAGGTTCTCGATGCTAGCCTGGGATTTGCCGCGGGGGTAAGATAGAGATTGTGAAATTACGATATTTTTACCATAATCGTTTTAAATGACGTGTTTATCTTAGATTAACATCAGAACACGTAAACAGATCTCCCAAATTTTAAAATTAAACATATCTCAGCCCTGTTAAATTCTTCTGATATTAGAAATGATGTTATGATATGAGTACATTTATTTTGTTTTGATTCATTAGTCTTGGCCATTGGTTAGATAATAATTGGTGTAATTTCTTTCCAATCATATCTTTTGGTACATCTAAGCACACCTATAAATTGCAGAGGTTAATCAGATTTTAAGAACTTATGATGTGACAATGAAATCGTAGTCACATTCAATAGTTATTTCCAGGGCTCAACGTTTTGAGTTTCACTGCAACCTTCATTTTGGCTATCCCAAGTTTATGTATTTTGTGCATGATATCTCTAATATCCTTGATTGTTTCAATGTAGGTCATGCTAGCAGCTTCATATTGGTCCTTATTAGCCCCAGCCATAGAAATGGCAGAAACTTCAGGAAGTTATGGAGAAGGTGGCAAGTTTGCCTTTGTTCCAGTATCTATAGGGTTCATTCTTGGAGCAGTATTTGTATATGGGGCTGACAAGCTTATGCCACTTCTGGTAATTATATCGCAGTAAATAGATACTTGTATTTTATTGATTTAGTTGTGAACACAACTCTATTTTAGCATCATTCTCCTGTTTGCATCAATTTTTAATTTGCCATAATTTTCTTTTTCTAAGGGTGTGGAATCATCTAATTTTGCTGAGGCCCTAACTGGTGATTTTCAGAATGGTAATGCATGCAAAGAGAAGGAATCAAAGGATAACATCCATCACACAGAAATCTCCATCCACAACTTGTCACACAACAGAGATACATCACAGCTTACACAAAGAAAGAAGGAATATTTACATGATTCTAGTAATAAAGACATTGATCATGAAGGACAGATATCAAAAGAGCAAAAAGCCAGCTGGAGGAGAATTTTATTATTGATCATAGCAATTACTGTTCATAATATTCCAGGTAACATTTTGAAGAGAACACCCAATAATATAATTATAACATAGAGAATTAATGGCCAAGGAGGAAAATCCAGGCATGCAACTCCATAACACAGGATTTTAGTTACCTTTTGGGCAGAAAATTACAAGTATGTAGCGTTTTTTTGATCTAGTGGTACATGTTGCCTTCTCTCAAGGGCAGTCACTTCTGAAAAACTGCAAAAAATGACATTTCTTGACATCACTACAGTACAATCGATTTTTAAAATTGTAAATATGGCAGACAAACTTTGATCATGACACTATTTTCAACTGAAAAGGATGATGATTATTCTTAGGGCAGCTCTAGAGGTGGCCAAAAAGTTTCTTTTGAATGTTGAAATTATACTTTTTTGCAGAGGGTCTGGCTGTTGGAGTAGGGTTTGGTGCCATAGGAAAAACAGCTGCTGCAACCTTTGAAAATGCAAGGTACATAACGATTTTAATTAAACTTTATTATTCAAAATGTAAGTCAATAAGAGGTTCCTCTTAAATTTTCTTCTTTTGGGAACTCAACTACTCGTCTGTTGCATACTATATCCAGGAATTTAGCAATAGGCATTGGAATTCAGAACTTTCCAGAAGGACTGGCTGTTAGTCTCCCACTTCGAGGGGCAGGATTTTCCTCATGGAAGAGCTTTTGGTAAGTGTATGTTTCTGATTATCATCAATTTCTAGCATGACTTTTAGGTACAACTTTAAAGTCTGAACATTTATCGTGGCTGGCTTAAACCTTTAACTCTTACAAATGAATAACACATGTTATATGTAATTTCTTTTTCTTAGCCTATTAGCTAGAGGGAGCCAACTTGAACTGAAACCAAATAATCTGTGGTCTAATTTACATGGAAATATAAATCCAGTCAGTGGGGAGAATTGTTGATAACAAAATCTCTTCCAAATCACAGTTTCATTATTCCAATGCCCACAGCAGTCAGACATGTTAATAACTTTAACAATAATTGTCTCTAATTTCTGTAGCTAAGCATGTTTACATTTGACTATTGAACTTTCCTCACCTGCTTTGCTTTGTCATAAAATAACATTCATTTAATTTTTATTTGAGGTATGGTCAGCTAAGTGGAATGGTAGAACCATTAGCTGGACTTTTTGGTGCTCTTGCAGTTGTGGTGAGTACTGGTGCCATTTTTCAAGAAACTATTAGTATGTATCCAACCATATTTGAGTTGTTTTGCTGACACAGAAAAGTTTCTTTCAGTGAGAGAATAGCTCAAAATAGATAGTTTGCAATGGTGAACAAACCCCAAAACAATAAACTAAAATACAACAGGTTGATTTATGAACAGCAAGACAGAGCAGCTATGGGTAGCCCTGTTTATGTGGTTATAGCTAACATCCACATGGAATAATCTGAGGAACAGGCAATAGCAAATGTTACTTGCAAACCTAAAAACGGAGCAGCTATGGGAAGCCATGTTTCCACAGTTATAGCTAACATCTACATGGAAAAGTTTGAGGAACAGGCAGACGGGGGAAATCGAAATGTTGTGATCAATATCAAAAGTGACTCTGTCATGAGACAAATGAACAAAGTTCATCTCCTTATAAACTAGGAGTTTAAAAGATGGCATTGAAGGGAGACAGAGATTTAAACTGGCAAACCTAGAATATTTTTCCACCAAATTTTTCAAAATGTCTAAACTAGTAACAAATTTGGTTCAGGCCTTGTTCTTTTGTGTCAACATTATCTACATCATGTGCAATGCTACTTAATATAGGGTTTGCAGTTATTGACAGTGCTTTGCTTACATGAAGCAAAAATATTGCTCTCATTTATGTGTAACAGTGTGACTTATTTATTATACTCTAGGTTGCTGAGCCCTTGTTGCCATATGCTTTGGCATTTGCAGCTGGTGCAATGGTGTATGTTGTAGTTGATGATATCATACCAGAGGCCCAGACAAGGTTTGGCAAGAGTGGTTCTTTATATCTTATGTGATACTGAAAAGTTTTTAATTTCCACAAGTACCAGTTCTTTTTGCCTAGAATATATTTCTCACTCTGTAAAAATTGGAAAGTTTATAGTCAGCTCCATACTTTAATTTGCAACTGATTGAAGCTTTGTAGGTTTATGTATTAACTTAACACTACATGAGAGAATTTCTCTAAAAGACTTGTAGAAATACAAGGCTTACTGTAATTTGCAAAACGAAACGGAATGAAAGGTAATGAAATGAAAATCAGTAATTTGCAAAATGGAAAATACTAATGATTTGAAAAATAGAAATTGCAAATTACAGATTTTCATTTTGTTTCTTTCCTTTCATTTCATTTTGTTTTGCAAATGACAGTAAGCCAAATACAACATAACTGTAGCATGATGCAATATGTAAACTGCTAGATAGATGGTGACACCATTCATAAATCATTTAAAAAGAAAGGTTTAATTAATAATTTTTTACTTTTTTTTTGCAGTGGTAATGGACGGTTAGCTTCATGTACAACTATTGTTGGTTTTGTAGTAATGATGTCTCTAGATGTTGGGCTTGGATAAGAATATTCCTTGTGAAACCTACCGTAGTAAAATTAATGTATTTTATTAGTTAACAATCCTGACCATAGAGTAGGCATTTGGAACTGCAGAATGCTTCCTTAATTGTAGTTAAAGTGTTTTGTAGTTTAGAAAAAAAAAACAAAACAAACAACAAACAAAAAAATAGAGAAAATAATCATCAGTGATCAAGTGTTTATCAAGAATTTATTTTTCACATCCATGTTTATCTTAATAGTCCTTATTAAACAGAATAAAGAGCTCCAATCTAAGACAGTCATTTGCGCAAAAGACTTAAAAGAGACATCACATCAAGCTTGCATCCAAGTGATTTTTTGCATATATTAAGTGTGATAAAAGGCTTTTTTTATTCCATCACCTGATAAGTGGCAGGATATTTTGCAGTTTCATTTTGTTGTACTGGTGGTGCAGTATACTTTGCCAAACAAATGCATCAAACTACAATTTTTAGTGACTTGGAGTCTCAGCTCTCTATTGAAAGAAATACAGTCGATTTAATCACACCAACTTTTTACAAACAAAAATTTTTGATAAACAGTTTGTCGTACATGTTGGATGGATAGTTTATAAGATGGGTTGTAATGTTCTATACATTTTCTAGCTTGGGAATAACAAATTTGTGAATGTTAAAGGTGGCTGCAATTTCCAAAAGGCCATTTTACAGTTGTGTTCTTAGTTGCCAAGCCTTTGATTTGGAGTGAGGCTGAAGGTGACCTTGTTGTGATGGAGACAAGTATCTAGTTGGCATGGTAACAAAGTAATAGCCCATTTTTGATATGTTAAAATTCTGACATAGCTCTGAGATAAGGGGGAATGAAACAAAAGAAATAAATTATTTGTCTCTCAACCTCGATGTGATTTCTTGGAAATTACAAACTTGTGAAAGTTAAAGATGGCTGCAGTTTCTAAAAGGCCATTTTACAGTTGTGTACTTAGTTACCAAGCCTTTGCTTTAGAGTGAGGGTGAAGGTAACCTTGCTTGGGGGTGCATAATATTTCTCAAAGCCAAGTTTGAATTTTAATAAATTGAAAATGGCCTATTTACATTTAAAAAGCAGCATTGTTTGTATTATGACAAGGTCACCCTTTGCCTCACTCCTGCTCAAAGGTTTGGCAACCAAGGGTGCAACTTTAAAATGGAAAGCTAAAAACATAACCAAGACATGTGGTGTTGTCACTCAAAAAAAAAGGTTAATGAGTATGTACATTTCTGTGGATTTCCAGTCAGCTTTCTTATTTTGAGTATTGTTATTACCTTTTTGCTTGATAATGTTTGGATCTTATAGGGGGAAGTTTCATGTTCACTTGTAGGAGTGAAAGGGCTAATGCAATGCCATGTTTTTAGTAATTCGTAACCCTTTCTGAAAATATTCCCTTGGCCCGGGTTGTTCAAAGCTGAGTAAAGATAACCCATGGTTAGTGTGAAATTCCATTTCAGGTCTGAATGCAATCCAAATCTTTTTGCCTGCAATTTGATCATTAGATGTTCAAAAGAGAAGAGGGAAAATTGTTCCTAAAGGGCTTTTGAACAAAGGAGTGGAGAAATCTGGATTAAAATTTAACCCTGGGTTAGCGCTAATTGGCTTTCGAACAACTGGGCCCTGGATAAGTACGTATTCCATACATAAAGTATGTTTTGGACTGCGGGCTCAGTAAAGTAAAGTGGACGAACCGGGCCTTCAAACGCCATCCTTTCACTCGCTAAAATGTTGTCACAGAACCACAATGCAATATCCATGATTTTTAGCCCACTTCCCTAGAGGAATGAACTTTCGACTAGTCATTTTTGGCGATGCTGGTTCACGAACGCTTGAACAACATTGGAGAACCAGCTGTTAAAAGTTGGCCTTTTCGAAAGATGGACTCATCTTTGTTCGGCCGGATTTCAGACATTTTACATCAAGTGGAAAGTGCGAGTTACATGAAGAGAGTAGCTTTAGTAGTTATCCTTGTTTTTGTAGCATTTGTATTTAATTTAATAGTTGGGCGTTTTTTAGAGAAAATACGGCGGTTGGTGATGAGAAGGATTCACATTCCGCCCGACAATGAGGACGAAACTGTGTTTGGACTAGATTTAGCCTTTGGACTGGCCAATCTGACCTGCACGGCGTTACTGGCTTGGGAGGTGCATAATATTTCTACATGGATATTGCAGACAGATCATCAATAGCAAACTAGCTAGATCGGCTTTGGCACAAAGCAGATAGCTTTAGGATTACTCGTTCAGCTTCCCTCCATATGATTTAGTCAAAGGAGAGATTCAAAAAGCTTGATTAATCAAGTGACGAGTATTGACAGATTGTATTTTACCCCACTACTCTCAACCCGAAGGCATTTTAAAATTGTTAAATACAGGAGGAACATTATTTTCAAAAGGTCGTTACGGCAAAAACATATATCAATCTCACATTTGTCAGACGCAGACAATGAAATTGCTCTGTGTTTCGTTACCTTGTATTCTAAGACTGCACCCTCTTTCTATTATGAAGAGTCCACCATACTTTTCTTATATCTGCAGCTACGAGGATATTGCGTGAAATATAATGATTTCTCACAAAGAGGTATTGTGGGAAGAAATTCCTTTTTGGTCACTATCAGGACTGAAAGGGTAAGTGTCACGATGTCACGTAATCTTACATGTTATTGACAGTTGTCCTTATTTGGTAACCAAACGCAGGCAAAACAAATTGGCGTGTTAGCTATTTTCATTTACAAACGAAACTTAGGGTAAAGTCCTGTCCCTGTCAACTTTTCCTTTAGGTTAAATGCTTGTGATTCCATATTTATATTACCCGAATTTCCAAAGGAAAAACAAAATGCAATGACTCATGTAATTTAAAGAGGACAATTTTCTCGTCTTTTTAGCGTTGCCGAAGATTCCTTACGATGTCTCCGAGTACCACAAGTTGGTATTCATCCCTTAATTTCAAACAAGACCTCTCACCCAATCGGAAGTCACTCTTTCCATCACAATTTCCTAGTTCAAGGGTTCAAACCAAGGAGGGTTTTGGATGCGTTTGGATGCTCTTCCAGCCTGCATTCATCCACGTGGGGGTAATTTGCAGTATCAACACCTACCTTCCACATATACCTGTTTCTAGATTACCGTAATTTGTTTTTGCATCGTTGAAGTGAAGAATAATTTAACAGCAGCGTGCGACCATCATACCGCAACCCCTTGTCCCGTAACCTGCGTTTTAGACCCGCTAGTCCAAAATGTAATGTACTTTACAATATTTCCATCCGTTACTTAGAATGACGCATTTTACTGTGCCACATCAAACGAGCATCACGACTCACTATACAACGGCTGAAAATGAAACAATAAGACCAGATTTATTTCCTCCCGAGGAAGTAAATTATACTCTTTCAAAGCCGAATTAATTCCGAAAATTTTCTTTTCCGCAAACCATGCATGAAAGCTACCTTGGTTGGCATCGTCACGTAGACCATTTAACTCTTACCGAGCAATTCCGCTTTTTCACTTGAACTCCAAACTTCATTTACCATAATAATACGCGGCAATCATTTTGCGCGATAATTACTTACTTAACAATGCAAATCAGCTTTCATTCTGAAAGCTTTCTGAAAGGTGATAAAAAGAATCACTCTTTAGAGTTGATGGTTCATCAGTTTCGTGTTTCAACCTCATCTTTTGAGAGAAAATGACTGATCTTTATGGCGTTTATTAACTGAAAGGATACAATTTCAGTGGGAGGAAGGATGCAGGTGCAATTTTTTTTCAGAAAAAAGTAAAGATTTGAAAATAATCCAAGATTTACGATTTGCTTTTCTCGGAATTACGAAATAATGAGTTGTTTGGAAATATTTCGATTTGGAATGACAGACATAAAAATCGCGTAGCGAAGGCAAATACCATTTGAAAAGTCAAGTCTTTATCGCAGAAACATGATTGACACAATGTGGTTGGGATAAGTGACAGTTTTCAATTTCCTTGAAAAACTCGACAGCAGGATGTCATGGAAATCTTCTTAGAGACAGAAACAGCTGCCGAGTATTTCGCCTACGGATAGCCTCTTGCAGAAAAATGGACGACCAAACCTTTTGAAACTTTTGTATGTTTCTAACGTCTTTTCTTTAATTGCTTGTAATGGTTAGTTACCCAAAAGTTATCGGAAATTTGGAACTATTTTTGTGACTGAGGAGGGTGTACTGATTGCCTTAATTTAAAAGAGTTCTGAGACGATGGCGTTCATTGCTAAGAGTATGACGGATCAATTTAATGTTATTCTTGATAAAAATTAGAGCCTTCGGTTGAGTGAATTATCTATTATCCTTTTCTAACCCTTGAACCAAAGGAAGGTTGTGATTAACCTGTACGCTCTACCACACTGGTCTACAACAACACATCTCTTCAACCATTCGCTCATATTAAACGCGTAAATATGGATATTTTATCGCGAGGCGAAGAAAAATTTTGGTATTTTATCCTTCCACACGAAGCTTGGGCAATCCGATTCTGAGTCTACCTTTTCGAATCAATGAAAAATTGATTTCATGCGTTTTACAGCCGGATCTGTTTTACCTCGTCAGGAAAAAATAAGTTTGCCAGCTTTTTTAACCACAGGAAGATGGTCAGAATCGTAAAACTGTTACGAGACGCAAATTGGAAAGGTCAAGGTTGTTTTCGTGCAAATTTTTGTTCAAGGTGATTTTTTCGTAAATAATTAAGAGGGGGCAAGTTTGGTTTAGCGTCGGCCTAGCTGGCTTACAGCCACCTTAGTGTGTTTAGTTTTTGTCATATATTTCCTTCCGAGAAAATCCCTCCCGCACAAACACCCACTACATGCATTTTTGTGCCCTTAAAATTCGTCGATACGGTTAAATCTCTGAATTAAATCTCTGAATTTGTTCTTGAAATTGTCTAAGATATAAAAATTGTTGGACCAAAGGTATAGTTTCCATGTCTCTTGCAATATTTCCTCCATGGGTTTTTAACATGAATGGTCTCTTGCCCTAACAGCCAATAAAATTTGCATTTTTCTTTTATACTAAAATCTATTGTAAATGCAGTTTTACGCAAAAAAAAATGGGGACATGTACGTATGTATGTATGTATGAATGTATGTTTTTCGAGCTTTCCCGTGGGGGGAAAATCTAGAAAATTTTTTATATACCTCAGTGAGGAAGAGAAATATCGACAATTTTTGATACGCCCCAAAATAAGCCATAGTTTTTTTTCCTTGCCAAGGCTTAGAGAGGCGAATATCACAAATACTACCGATCCAAACGGAATTCAATATCAGTGGCAGATGTTTATAGATAAGTCTTTTCATTAACCAAGGCGAAAAAGAGACAGGAATTGAACTAATGCAAATGCAAATGTGAACTTCAAGCTTCAAATGAGAAGTGTTGATTCTACTTTGCGTTTAATTTTTTACGATTATTGTCTGTGAGAAAGATTTAAGTACCATTCTGCGTCGATCTGAGGACTGGTCACTTAAAAAAAAAGAGTATTAATCCCCCCTGGAAGGTGAACGAAGTTCACCGTTTGATTTTAAACGCAACTTCATAAAAACATCTGCTGCCACACGATGCATTGATTCGCTATTGTTTGTGTCACTCGGAGAAAGAAAAATTAGCCACTGGGCTTTGTGGGCGAAAACACGTCGCAAGAGGGTTGCTCCGCGATCAAGGGACTTTAAATGCGCGAATAGACGAAAGAACAACTTTCATCTCGACGGGGAAGAGGAACTGTAACAAGTGCTTGGTTCTTGCCGGATCTAAGTCTGTCATCTCGGTGGTAAGACGTTCATAAAGGTAGAGAAATCATTTTCTCTTTAGTGAATTTTCAGAAAGTCAAGATTCATATATCTGTTGCCAGGTCGGCTTTGTTTTTCCAGCGAGAATTGCTCGGTTATCGGTTATAATTAACAATATTTCCAGCTCCTCCTTCACCACATTGCTTTTCAACAGCTATAAAACAAGAAAAAAAGGAGTACAAGGACAACCTGCTGAAACATTCTGCTGAGTTATCGTCCAAGCGGTAACATTTATCAAGATAGTAGTTGTGTTACTGTGGAGACATTTTGACCCAGATACAGCAAATCATGTCGAATTTTAATTCCACGCCACCATTAAATCACACGAGTAACTCTGATAACGACCAAGGAGAATTCCTGGCGCTAAGGATCATTCAAGGGATCGGGATGTGCTTATTTATTCTTACTGGGATTCCCGGGAACTTTTTAGTATGTTATCTGGTTCGGAGAACGCGACGACTTCGAACAGTCACAAATTTGATTATCAGCAATCTAGCCGTTGCGGACCTGGGGATGTGTCTCTTTAACATCCCCGTTTCCTTGGTAACTGTCATTTATAACCGTTGGGTATTGACTGATTTTGTATGCCAGATCGCAGGTTTCACTAACTCGTTATTCCTCTTCGAAGCTTTGTGGTCTCTTGCCTTGGTTAGCATTAGTAGATACTGGTGTATCGTGCAGCCTGGTAAATTCTCCGCCATTTTTACACGCCGCCGAACCTTGGCCATGATCACGGCAACGTGGATCCTGTCGCTTCTCTGTGCCCTGCCACCCTTATTTGATTGGTCTAAATATGTCTTTACAGTCGGTAAATCAACGTGCTATTTCAACCTAAATGAGCACTTCCCGTACACAATTATTTTAGCCATTGTAGTGTTTATTTTGCCTTATATTTTGATTACAGTTCCTTACTACCGGATCTTTCGTTTTATCCGTGGTCACAGCCGAAGAATGAGCATCAACAGTATATCTGCAAGTTTCAGAAAGGCAACCCGTTCTACCTTTCAAGACTTCAAAGTAACAAAATTATTGCTTGTGGTTGTCTGTGTCTTCGTAGCCTGTTGGACCCCACACATTATTGTTAATCTCATGAACGGTTTTGGCATCATTCAATCGATTCCACGAATTTTGAACGCCATGAGCACGTTTTTAACTTTCCTTTCCAGTTCTTGCAACCCGTTTATCTATGGTCTCATGAACAATAAGTTTCGCAAGGGTTTTCGTGCAGTTCTCTGCGCACCTTGCCAAAAATTCGCTAAGCAAAAGGCACCTATGCTAGAAAGGAAAATAAGCGGCGAAACCACCAGGAACTTAAGTTCACGATCAAGAAGTAGTCACAGGAGAGAATGGAGAGTTGTAACAGAGACAAGGAACACAGTTTACGAGTCATGTGTATAATCACAGCTTATTTAAGAACCTTGTTCTTTATTACTCTTAAATTGCTTTCCTTCATGGAAATAGTTTCGTATTAACTGTTCAACTGAAAATGAATTTTCGAAATCGGGTTCATACAAGCAGGTGTCCTTAAACATTGTCAATCAATGAATCACTAATTCTTTTTGACGCAACATCCTTGCTGAAGTTTTGGACTTGCACGTACGGTCAAAGGCTAATTGAACTTTTTTTTTCTCTAAATTGAACAACAATAAAGGACACTGAAAAAGCGGGATAAAGAGAAATCGACCCGGCTCACATAGGCGGTTAATTTGATTTGTTCTTGTAAAAAGAGCTCGATTTAGAGAATCTTTGAACAAGGAGGAATAAGAGGGAAGGTGTTCCAGTAGCACCTACGTTACCTCCGTTTCAAGGAAAATTAATAAACCATGGTTAATAATTACCGGTGGTTAAAAAACTGTTATCATACTCTCAACCAACCAGATCCAAAAATAAAGCCAACTCGACCTGCAGGTCACCCGCCTTTTCCTGTGCTTCAGGAACTTAGCGTGGTTTAATTTCGATATTTACGCTTATTCTGATTAACAACAGTCAATCGAAATGCTCTTCATTTTCGAGTTCTCCACGAATGTTGGATCTACCATACTGATTCGACTTAGCGCCCACGTTCCAGTAAGCGCGTCCTCGAGTTTGGTCTCTGTTGAAAAGCACCCCTATTCTAAAAAAAAGCCCCTATTGAGTAAGCACTCTCTTTTCAATAAGGGCCCCTATTCTGTTTCAGTGCTAGCAATACTAGTGAACATCTACTTGGATATCAATCGAAGTTCATCTTACCTTTACTATCTCACTCAAAGCATCATCTCGGAAACAATGGTCTACATCTCAGTCTCTCAACCATTAGGTCCGAGTGCATGGTTCCTTCGAACGATTGATCTCGTCTTCAAAATTTCGAGACGATTGCTCAGCAGTCCGTTCTAGCCAGGAGGGACCCAGGAACACAAGTCCGCTTCCCAGTCTTTTCTATTCTTTTTAAATACACATCAAAGCTTTAATTCGCACTTTCTGCCGTTCCTCAAAAGAGGAAATGAGCGCCCTGTCCCTAACGAGCACCCTGTTTCGAATAAGCGCCTTTCTTGAGGTACCAAAAGTAAATAAGCGCCTCTGTCACTACATCGAATCATCACGGTAACTGTCTAAAGGCAAAGTTCGTTTAATTCTTAACTCTCTAAGCAAGACAGTGACAACCTGACACAATGAGATTTAAAGCTTTTGTCTTTCTTCATTTTACACTTTATACAATATTCATTTGTAGTCTTCAGCGCACTACCGTAAAGCTTTACAATAGTTTAGAGTGGCTGGAGATTAATGGAAGTTAGTCATTTTTTCGAAACGAAACTAACCCACATTCCAATACTCTAATTCTCACTGTACCAGTGTAAAGCTGTGAAAGAGATTGACTAGTGGTTGTTTTTCATTCTCATCTTTCGCTCGATGGTCAAACACAACTCTATTTTTATGAAGTTGACTTGGGTCACACGATATAAAAAGAGTTAAAGCATATCAGTATCTTTCAGTCAATTGAAAGATTCGTGTCTGGCATTTGAATGGGAATTAAATAAACTATAACACTACACTATTTTTAATAAAGTCACAGCTGGTGTTCCGGCCACCAAACCAATAGTTATTACAAAAAAAGGGAGAGAAAAAGTGTCTCCTATTAATTGATACGCACTGGCATGACTATCACGGACACAGCATAACTATTCCACTAAGAGCAAAAACGCAAGACGTCTTTCTCAGGAATTAAAGCAATGATAACGACAAGATGATTCCTACTTCAGGACCACAATGATGTTAGCCTCTTATCTAAAGAAATGTTGATTACGGTGAATTTTCAAGTCATTTTGGGGCACGCGTGAAATGTTTCGTTGAATGACGTACAGTGGAGAGTTCCATCATTCCAGGATCCCTTTCCTGTTGCCTGGTTCCACTGGCGCGTCTCAGTCCAGTCCCAGAGGACGTTGGGGTCATCACAGGGGTCGAGCGAACGTGGGCGCCGGACATCCGCGACATGTCACCCCGAGGGAGATCCCCGCCTTGGACATCAGCTGGGGCCCCGCGATGAAGGCGAGTGATCCGTCTTTCTCTTTCAGCTCGTGAAATTGGTCTCTGTGCACCTTTTTAGGGCAGAGAACAAAGTAATCATGATCAAGAGAGGTGTTATACCACTACCCGAGTTTACTTAGAAAACGAAAACGGTAACAGAGCGCGTGCGTAAAAATCTGAAACCTACCAACTGGGGAGGGAGTAGCACCACTCATTGGATCTCGGAGCCGACCAGATGCTCCACCAGCAACAGCACGGGTAGTGGAGCTTCGATGGTTCCGTTCTGGTTCCCTGGGTTCACGTTCCCTCTCTAGTGCCTTTTCTCCTCCTCTCATTACTGGTCTCTCAGCGCCACCATCTGGTTCCCGACCACTTCCCTAAGGCAGAATACAGAATTGACTATTTAAAGCTCTCCAAAACGATACAATAAAAAGAGTTCAAGTTTCCTTCACATGCAAATAGCTGAACTTTATTAATTTTAACAGTGTAGTCGATAAAAGCGTAATAATGATAGCCTACTTCAGCCAGTACTTAAATTTTGGTTTCTCTTGCTTAAGGTAAGACTCCATTTCCACTGCTCTATAGAGTGCAGTCATTGGTTGCAACCATTGCTCTATTGATTCCAATCAGCTGTGCAACAAAACACTTCACCCAGAACTTATAATCATACATGATGATGGAGGCCAAATCCACCACAAGATTACCACCCAGATTGTTCAGTCTCTTGGGAAACCCGATTAGAGAAACACAAACTTCACCTGAAGAAGCAACAACTAAGGACCTAACCCCCTTCACACGAATTTAATGGCTGAAGAGTCAAGAATCCAGTGATATTTGACTTATAATGAAGTTTTGATACAGTTGGACAGGCGACGAGCACGGAGCAATGGCAAGCATTGTTAATTGTATAAGTCTGTTCTTTTTATTCATTTCCGCTCCCTTTTTTTGGGTTTGTTTTGTTGCTGATATTATCAAGGGAGAGGGGAGGATGTTGTTTAGTTAAAAGAAACAAGTTTTTAAACTAATTACTCACAAACTTGAGAAGATTCCAGTCAAATATGTAGTCATAAACATATCCTTGACAGTGAAAAAGGTTGCGGAAAAGTTGGCGTAGGTAAGAGTAGTCTGGCTTGTCATCAAAGCGTAGTGACCGACAGTTGTTGAGGTAAGTGGAAAATTCAGCTGCAGAATCAAAAATTGTTCAAATAATATTTTAGAGGTCTTAAATTAGTAGATTTTAACAGTTTCCATTCACCAAACAAACCCTTAGGAAATTAAAAGAAAAACATAACAAAAGGGGGTCACTACACTCAAGTCCCATTTCTTATATTATTTTTTTCAAGTTGTTTTTATCACACATCTGCGACAATCTCATCAAGGTTAATCTTTGCAGATATTGTTTAAAATGGGGATACTTTGTACACCCTCATCCATACAAACATCTAACCAACTTCAGACCATTAACTTTCCCAGTAATAATAAGAGTGTAGAGGGTTTTTTTAATATTAGTTTTCAGTAAAACTGATAATGAAAATTTAAGGATAAAAAGCAATGCTATTAGAATATGATGTTTGGCAACAACATGTCACCATTATCAAATGCAAATGAGAAAAGATCACTGATGATACACAGAGAACAAAGGTGTGAAACATAACTGTAAATGTGGAGAACAAAGGAAGTTTTTGTCATCATGATTAGTTCCATATATCAAACAAATCATTTTGGTTTCCAGATAAAGGAAGGATCCACTAATGTAAAATTGTGATCGCTCATAAAAATCATGAGAAATCATTACAGTCAAATGACTGCAATAATTACTTTATGATTATCATGATTAGTTCCATATATCAAACAAATCATTTTGGTTTCCAGATAAAGGAAGGATCCACTAATGTAAAATTGTGATCGTTCATAAAAATCATGAGAAATCATTACAGTCAAATGACTGCAATAATTACTTTATGATTATCATGATTAGTTCCATATATCAAACAAATCATTTTGGTTTCCAGATAAAGGAAGGATCCACTAATGTAAAATTGTGATCGCTCATAAAAATCATGAGAAATCATTACAGTCAAATGACTGCAATAATTACTTTATGATTATCATGATTAGTTCCATATATCAAACAAATCATTTTGGTTTCCAGATAAAGGAAGGATCCACTAATGTAAAATTGTGATCGTTCATAAAAATCATGAGAAATCATTACAGTCAAATGACTGCAATAATTACTTTATGATTATCATGATTAGTTCCATATATCAAACAAATCATTTTGGTTTCCAGATAAAGGAAGGATCCACTAATGTAAAATTGTGATCGTTCATAAAAATCATGAGAAATCATTACAGTCAAATGACTGCAATAATTACTTTATGATTATCATGATTAGTTCCATATATCAAACAAATCATTTTGGTTTCCAGATAAAGGAAGGATCCACTAATGTAAAATTGTGATCGTTCATAAAAATCATGAGAAATCATTACAGTCAAATGACTGCAATAATTACTTTATGATTATCATGATTAGTTCCATATATCAAACAAATCATTTTGGTTTCCAGATAAAGGAAGGATCCACTAATGTAAAATTGTGATCGTTCATAAAAATCATGAGAAATCATTACAGTCAAATGACTGCAATAATTACTTTATGATTATCATGATTAGTTCCATATATCAAACAAATCATTTTGGTTTCCAGATAAAGGAAGGATCCACTAATGTAAAATTGTGATCGTTCATAAAAATCATGAGAAATCATTACAGTCAAATGACTGCAATAATTACTTTACTTCTTTCACAGTGACAACTTTAAGTCTAACATGAGAACAAACATAATTATCTATAAAAAAAAATAATAGCCTTCCATCTTCTTAAACTGAGCAACATGTCATGAAGACATCATTACTGTACTTCTTTGTAAAAATAATAACACTTACATGGATATCCTTTACAGAGGATTTCAATGGGCGTAGACATTTTCTTTTCACTGATCCGTTCATATTTTTGTTTCTTGGTGGCAGCTTTAAGGCCTTGCCATGGAAGGCTACCCAGGTTGAAGTACATCAGTACATAACCAAGTGATTCTAAATCATCTCTTCTGCTTTGTTCTACAGTTGGAAAAATACATGTATATATTAAAGAGATGTGTTGTGCTGAGTGTTGTAAGACTCGTGGCCAACCATACCAGAACATACACCCATTTCCTTAGCACTTACTGTGACTAAGCGTATTTCTATTCCAGGCAAACAGGATGCCTGTGACCCAACCAATTTTCATAGATCCCTCATGGTTCCCTGAAACTTCAGCTTAACTCTTGGTTAGAGTGAGAGAGAGAGACTTTCACCTTGCAGAATTAAACAGACAATGCAACCCTTTACAGAGTAATTCAAATTATTCAAAGCTGAGGAAGTAGCCTTAATTTCTTTAATCACTGGCCAAAAAGCAACAACTTTATCTGATGACAAGTATGTTCAGAATATGAAATGCTTGTTCCAACCTACCAATTCCCAAGTGAGTGTTGATACTGGCATATCTGGCTGTTCCAGTGAGGTTTTTATTTTCTCTGTATGGTATATGCTGATGTGTTCTTGGGTCTCTGTACTTCTTGGCTAGTCCAAAATCAATGATGTACACAAGACTCCCCTTCTTTCCAAGTCCCATCAAAAAGTTGTCTGGCTTGATATCCCGGTGGATGAAATTTTTACAATGAACATACTCTATTCTGCTGATCTAAAAACAAACAGAATTGATCAAATAAATTAATTTTCTTACTCTATCAGTGGAAATTCAACATGTTGCACCCTGGAAATTCTGCACCCCATAGAATCAACCTGTCAATGTACAAAAAACAGTAGGAAGTCTTGGTAAAACCAACAAGAGAAAAATCTAAAACATAAACTGATTTTTTAATAACAAAAGTTAAGAGAGAAAAAAAAGAAATAAGGAAAGAAAGATGTCCAATAAACAAAGTAAAGGATATAAGTCCATAGCTAAGGATAATTCAAACCTCCAACCTTCTGATTTGGTGGTTGAATATTCAAAACTTTCATTACTTTACAAGAACCATATTAATGAACACATGTGTACACAAAACATCACACAAAATTGAAGCTTAACAATGTACACTGTCTGGCAAAAAAACTGCAAAACATGAGTAGCACTACTTACCATCTGATCAGCTAAGAGAAGCACTGTTTTTATACTAAACTTCCTGTTGCAAAAATTGAAAAGATCCTCCAGACTGGGCCCCAGTAGCTCCATCACTAACACATTGTAATCACCTTCTGTCCCACACCACTTGATAGTAGGTATGCCAACTGTCAACAATACCAAAATAATTCAGCTCTACATGTGTATTACATTTATGTTACCTGCATTGTAGTATTTTGTTGCAAACCTTACATTATGCCAACCCTGAATTATTAACAAAAGTTTGCAATATATCTCTCAGAAGTTACAGCGATTTACATTTAAACAATAGGATTCCTTTATAACATTTGTTTTGCTTGACAGTAAACCCTTCATATGGTAATGAGAAAAATAACACGCATGCATGAACATGCAGAATAAAATTTCTTCATTATCATGAATAAATGATAAAGTTCTTTGGATTCCTTAGCACCAGAAAAGTAGCACAATCACTACCCACATCCACATGTATTTCATAGCAAGAATTAGCATAGACAACTGTCATGTGTTTATGAGCACAACATAATTATAACCAGACAGAGTGTTATCCAAACATATCACTCAGAATGCTATGCCAATAGCAGCACACATCAATGGTTCTTTAGAGCAACAGATGTTTGAGGTTTTTTGACATAATGTCTGTTGCAGTTTTTTGCTGGAAGATACAGCCAACCAGAAGTAGAACCCAAATTTATTTTTTACAGTACCCCATTTGATCCATGGTGTTTACTAAATATTGTCAGAGCTGTAGATAAGATTCTCATGTATAGCTGTGTACACCAATGTACACTACATACATATTTTCTAGACTTAATTCCAGAGTTACTCCTCAAATTTCTGAGAAAACACTGCAAAAATTCACGATACCTTGGATGTCTTAAAATAAAAAACATTGGCATGCTACCCATGCAAGAGTTATTTTTTTCCAGCTGGGTGGGTTGAAGTATGACACTTTGTTTAACTGATGTTTTCATTTTCATAAAAGAAAAAGAGCATAATTTTCAGAAGAGTGAGAAGAGCATTACTTTAGCTTAAGAGAAAGAAAGAAAAACCTTCCAATTTATCTGCAATAAACTCACACAAAGGTGTTTTGTGGTCTGTCGTCTCTGTTGTCTGAGTACTTCTAAGCAAGAATAGACTGCATCATTAGTCTCCTTCAAAGCTGTTATTTGGTCTTGTTACACAATGCGCTCTCTCCCCATTGGAGAGAGAGCACGATGCATGACCAAACAACAGATGCAAAGGAGACTACACTTACTGCCGTTCCTCCAACAGAAATAAAATCAAAATTGCCTAATGCTCATGCAGTGTAATGATTGGGTATATTCTGTTTGGATTTTAGGTATTGTTGTCATAGTACCTGATGGGATGTAAGTTTTTTGTCTGATGCATTGTGAGTAAAGGAGCCATAAAAAACCAATGTTTTAACTTAAAAATGATACAAAAAAATTACCTGCCACCCTTTCTAATCCCAACATATCTTTAACTAAAACAATTGGGCACTCAGAAAGACTGCCGACCATTACAATTACAAAATAGGCCCACAATTTCGGGTTAGTGTCATTCTTGACTCCATGACATCAATGGAAAGAAAACAATACCCCAACACTGTACTTGGAGCGAGATATCCCAATGTTGTCGTATGATTGGTGCGATATAAATATCCTGATGTGCCAATGTGATTGGTGCAAAAGCAGCATAGATGAGTGTAATTAAGCTTATGGATTAATATTTTGGTTTCATGTAAACATTATAACTTTGTCATGTTTTTTTTTTTTTTTTTTTTTTTTTTAACTGATTAGAAAAATGGATGCCATAACCACCCTAACAACACGAATTGCAAGTTCTTCGCTATAAGTAGATTTATCATAAATTTGACCACAAGAATGTTGCATCTCACAGTGAGTGAGCTAAATACCTGGTGATGCGTGGAACCCTACTAATCATTTCAGCCTAAAAGTAGGTTTTGTTAAACTTAAGGACTCTCGAACCTAAACGAACTTGATCAGGTTCTCATACTCTCCACAGCAGCTTTTTACAGTTCAGCTTTCGTCTATCTATACCATCGTTAGTTTTTGTAGTAAATATCATTTCGATCTCCTTAGTAATCCCGTGACGAGAATACGGAAAGGTGTTCGGAGCCATAGTCCAACTTATCAATCGTTGAAAATGGAAAAAAACAAACCTCCTCCTTGCATCATCTTGTAAAACTTCGCTTCTATGTGCAGTTGCGGATGTTTGGTTTTGACACATTCCAACTTTATAGCAACCTCCTCCACAGTTGAAATATTCGTCCCTTAAAAAACCAACACATTCATGTTTAACCTTGGTTTACTTACATAAACAATAAATTATAAAAATTTGCTATCGAACGTCGATAATCAACAAATTATTGTCGTAACAACTCAGATCCTGAGATTTTATTAAGCTAAAATAGTAAGCTAGTAAACAGGAAACTTTACGCATAAAGCCCCCAATGTAGAGGAAAATACCCAAAAAAAACGATTACAGCTTTGAGAAAGAAAATATTTACCGAGGTATATGTCTCCAAATGATCCACTACCAATCTTCCTCCCAAGGCGATACTTGTTCCCAACACGCAACTCCATTCTTCCACCCGAAAGTAAAATTATATCAAATCAAAATGGAGTCCTTTCGGCAGTCATGTAAGATTGAGACAGCAAGCGAATCCTCACCAACCAGAATCTATCAGTGGACGCAATTGCAGTTAGGACTCGCCAAAATCAAGGTTAAGATATTTTTATATCTTAAAGCTTAATCACTAGGATATGAAAACACATTTTAAACGAGAGATGGACCAGAATTTAGAGGATTTTGAAAGATCCAATCTCTGGTTTCTACGGATCCGTTCTGCGAGAACAGTTTATTTTGATAAATTTGCATACGACGACATGAATAATAAATCTTCCGGACGTGTCCTAATTTGGCACACTGTCGCAAAGCGAGACAAGTCGTAGGTACTCGGAAGTTTCGTCAAATCCCGAACATCACGAACTTCGGAAACGGGTGCTGGGAGAGTGCTGGGAGTATTTTCCGCGTTTGCGCGCGTTGCCAAATGGTCGGAAATTGTTGATGCGCGATTTTTTTCCCTTCGGCTGTTCGCATGTAGCTATGTTACTAGCTATTAACTCCCGAACTAGCCAATCAGCACGCACAAAAGGTACTTTTCACCTGTGTTGTATATGCACTATCCACAGCAAAATACTCTTGTAAAAATATAAAAAATAGTAAATTTTTTTAATATTTTGAACAAAAAATGAGGGAAATTCAAGGTTTGAATGCACTTGCATTGAAGAAATGATTGAGGCTGTATATTCGTGACTCTTAGGTGAAATGGCAAAGAAGCAGGCAACTGAGTCGCCAGACGCTTTAATTTCTGCAGTCGTTCGAAGCAACAAATGGCAGTCTGCGGCCTTTCCTTTCATCCACGAACTTCGGAAGGACGGAAAACTCTTAAACAGAAACCTACCTTTCAAATCGGCACTCTTAATCCCAACGTTATCAACGAACGCTCTCCATTCAACTGATTTACTCTGGTGATTTTCACCTTACCATGTTCCCACCAATAGCGTAGCTCCATCTTTCTGTATGTAAAGTGCACTCAAACCACAATTCCGCTCTTCGCCCTAACGAATCGTCGAGATATTTGTTCGATTTTGGATTACATTCGTCCATTTCAGCTATGTTCGGATCGTGTGGAGAGACTGAGTCGAAACTTCCAAAGAACAAATTAACACGAGCAAGGCAAGAGGCAGTAATTCAAGATGAAACATTTCCTGATTTCACATTTAGCGCTTGGCTTCTCTGGTAAGGACTCGAATCGACCGATTTCATTGAATGAAATTCATAACTCAGAACGAACACCGGAATGTTTCTGTAAACGAGCATTAAAACAGCATGTAGAGAGAGGCAGAAAATTATTTGACACCAACATCATTTTTGGTCGGATGTATACCACTGGCTAGGAACCACACGTTTACCTGACCTAAGGGTGGTGGGGGGGGGGGGGGACGTTTACAGATTGGGTTTCTCGGAACAACTGCCGGTCGACCAAGAAACCCCTGGGGGATGAGGTCGACTACTTGTGTGGGAGGAGTGTGGGGACCGTTTTGCTGTTTGATGTCTCAGTGAAAGGCAAGAGCCAAATCAGGAGAGAAAAATAAAACCAATAGAGCTTAAATGAATTCTTTCATGTAGATCAAGTTAATTAAAATTTATTTTTTTAACTTATCGATGTTGTGGAAACACAGCCATTGAAAAGGAAAAAACGCCGACATAAATTAGCTCAAAATGTATTCCGTGTCACCTCTATGAATATTTTTGGCCATAACTTATTTTCAAATAAGCTTCCAAGTTTCTAACTTTTTTTCAATATGTTTCCGATTTTAGAACAGTCCTATTTATTCCATCAAGATGAAGTAATAATGTCGAAATTATGCTATCCACAACAGACAGGCCTTTAGGGGTAGCTTTGACGCCTCTGAAAAAGGAAAAATACGTTATATCAACACACATCCTTCCTTGCCTTTAAAAAACCGAAACTCAAACGGGCCACAAAAAAGGATGAAAATTATTGGGAGCCAATGAGAACAAAAAATACCTGAAAATACCCCTAAGCGCGGGAAAACGCGGTGACCAAGTCGCCATTCGCTTTTTTTGAATCTGATTGGTTGGGAGGCTGGGATACGTTTTCTGAACCAATCATAGAACGAAGTAAAGCAAAACCAACGTGCTCTGGGATAACTTTTGACAACATTTGAAACTTTATCTATTTTGAGTTTACATACCTTTTTGTTAAGGACAGGAGGCCATGTTGAATGAGATCTTTGACATCCTGATTATCTTTGAATGCATCATATAAAGACAAACCAAACGGGGAGAAGATTTTCCAATTCTGCACCATGAATCGAAAAAAAGAGATTAATTCAGTACAAAGCGTCGTTTAGTTCGAAACAATTCTAAACTCAAATCAACAAGAAGAAAGAAAATTCCATGGAAGACCTCAGAGGTTGACAATGGTGCAAACCTGCAGGCTCTCATTCACAAAGTTTTAGAGTACAAGTAACCTTACATACATCCATAAGTGAGGGAACCACAATTGGTAGGAAACTTAACCCTCTAACTCCCAGAAGTGATTAAAATGTAACTTCTCCCTATAATATTCATACATTATCCAGCAAAAAGGTAATGAGAATACTCAAACTTATCAGGTACAAGATATTATCTTGATTGAACACCAAATTCTTGTAACTACCGTAATTTCCGGTCGTTTACCCGCACGGCCGATTACCCGCACCGGCCGATTATTGCATACGGCGAAAAAAAAAGTCAACAGATTACCCGCACTGGTGGATAACCCGCACGTTGTTAATCAACTTTTTGGTAGCGAAACGTGACATTAAGGTGATACATTTCAGTCTTTTAAAAGTTGTCTGATCCAACTTTCGAAAACTTGAAAGCATCTTTGTCGAGTTTAAAGGTCAAAGAAATTCAGACGCGTGCACAATTCTGTGTCAATATTAGCATGTACTTTATTGATAAGATTATACAGTAAAAACACTAGCGGCCCATGCCCAAATCTCAACGTTTCATACTTGACAGAATGCGAATTTGTGGCCACATTTTGCGCGAGCGATCGTTCAGCGCCATGTCGATTTGTTGAAAAAAGCTGGGTGAGTATTAAAACTTGAATTATAAAGCACTGTCGGCGATTTCTGAAAAAATCGATATCTCCGGTTCTATTGGGCCTAACAAGTCCCTTAAAACGGGAAAATTCTCTTGAGCTCAAGCAAGTGTTAAATGGAAATTTGTTACTGATGCGCCGGATATCTATGGATAATTTTTGTCACCATCAAGGTTTTGTTTTCACGCGTGCCGATAATAATTTGTTCGTCGCGCAACTAATTATGCGTGAAATAAACTTGAGTCGGCATCATGTTTTCGTGCCGCTTTGCGGCACTATTAACACAATAAAATTTACTTGAGAGGCGGAAACGCATGTTGGTGATATTTTTTTTCAATTCAACCACCACTGGATTTTAAAATTGTCACATAACCCGCACCTCCCTATTACCCGCAGTGGCGCGCGTTTAATGCAAAATCAACAGATTACCCGCGGGTAAACGACCGGAAATTACGGTAATTTACAAGGAAATGTGTAGCAGCTAATGGGGAGAATTAACAATCAGATCTTGGGAGTTAAAGGGTTAAGTAAAGCCTTGTACTCCAGTCATATCCCTTACAGCCAGAGCTTGAAATACTTTAATTTCCTGACTATAGTCGGACATTTGGGTTTCTGTGCAAAATTCAGCATCTACAGACATTTGCCACCTGTATTAAACTCCTTTGATTTACAAGTATTTTCGGTGATTTAGATCTATTGTGGTTTTTTATTATTATTACTATTACTATAAGTACAACTTATACCTCAGAACTTAGACCATCAGCAGTCCTTAAACTCATCATAAGAATTTCTTCTAATCTGAGATCAAAGAAAAATACTTTCATTACTGCACCATTTTAAACGAACTTTGAGTAAGTGCTGAACAGCTTGTCACAGGTATTTCTGGAGAGCCATACCCCTTGAAGTCACACCCAGGATTTAGCAGCACTTCGCATGGTTTTCTTTTAACCTCTGCTACAACATAAATTTGGAGTAAGCCTTCCACTGAGGGTATTGTATGAGTCTTGTGTCTTGCTCAGAAATGTAGCAAAAATTACCTATATAAGGGCTTGAATTTAACAGAGCTCCTGTTACAGAGTCAAGCTCACTAACTATTACCCCACTGTCTTGACCCCACTGGCAAAATCATACATTTTCCAGAACAAATGTTTAGTACTTACATCTCAAATTTTGTCTGTGATACTTGTTTTCTAGTTCCATGCCCTCTTATTTCAACCTTAAAACCAACATACAGGTGTTGAAGTACCAACGAATTTTTTACATGACCTGTTGTAAAAACTTGTAAGAACTTAGAAAGAAAGTTAATACCTCTTTCATCCACTGGTTTGGTTCTAATGTCTGCACTCTTGCCTGCCTCAATCCATCACCATTTCCAGAAGGAATAAATCTACAAAAGGAAAGAAAAAGGAACACCACTTGGGGTTCATGACTTTTGTTTCCATTGACACAGGCTAAATTATCTACACATTTGTTTAATGTATTCTTTCCTATGAGCTACTAGAGAGTAGACTTAAAGATAATACCATTGTTTTTTCTTAAGTAAGACACATTGTTTTAGTATTATTTTTCATTAGTTAAATAAAGAAAATATTATGAATAGTATTGTTTTCTATTGCAATCTTTACTAAAACTACACTACTCCATAACTGATTAATTGAAGTGCCTGTATACACCTGCCATGAGCACCAGGTCCCACTCCAATATACTGTGATCCATTCCAATATGAGAGGTTATGTCTGCTTTCTGCATCCTGGAACAACAAATGATAAATACTGCATGCACTTTACCTCCTTCAAAAATCCAAATGAACATTGAAATTTCATTCAGAAAAAAAACAGTTTGATTATTTACAATTACTTAACTGGATGAACTAACAATCATTCAACTTACTGATTTTGCAAAGTTGGCAACCTCATATCTGTGGAACCCATTTGCAGTCAAGGTCTGATAATGATGATGGTAATGATGACAACAACAAAGAACAAAAAATATATATATTTAAAATTCAAAATTAAACATGTATTTACTTCAAAAAAACAAACAGGAGGTTAACTAATTGCAATTTTTTTCCTTACCTCCACTGCCAACTGATACATTTCAGCAACCAAATCAGAATCAGGAAGAGACTAAAAAAAACAAACAGTAGCCAGTAATTTTAATAACTCACAATAAGATTCAAGTCAGACAAATTTAATAAAATACATTAATTTTGTATTGAATGCTAACAATCTTACTTGTTTTCCAGAGATGACATTTTTATAGAGTGGTGTGCCTCTTTCCAGTGTCAGCTGATACAATGATATATGGTCATCACACACAGATAATGCCTGGGAAATGGTCAAGGGCAAGCAAGGGTTATAATGACAATGATGTGATAATACTGTGCATCCAGTGGGAGCTTAATTGAGGGAGGGACTCATTATTCTCCTGTACTGATTCTGCTTCAGTTCAACCTTAAAAAGTTATAAATAAAGTGGCAATTAAAGGAAAAGGTTTTCTTTGTGTCCCTATCATTACAAGAGGCAAGGGAGGAGAGGGTGCTTTCTCACATGGAGCAATTGTTTGCCACTATTGCCCAAGGGGTAGGTGCTCATTCAGGAAAATACAGTATTCACAAAGTGACTGTAATATCATCCTAAATATTAAGATGTTTTGTAAAAATATGTGTGGTTTTGAATACAATTATAAGGAATCCAAACTTGTTACTTGTTAACTGAGCTGAGAACAGATGAACCAGTTTCTCATAACAAACTTTTTATTCCTTTTACTTCCCTTCAACCTGGAACCACATCAGGGAGCTAGTTTCCTTGTTTTAGCAAACAAAAGAATATGATAATGCATACATGTGTCCCAGTTGTTGTCATCTTGTCTCCAGTCCCCCATCATGGATTCTCTTAATTATTTTCTTTGCCAAGCACTTAAATTCCAATTAAATTTGCAGGCAATTGTTCATACTACATCCTTAAAATCATGGGTTCTATTTTCATCCCTAGATTCTAGACTTAAGCACTTGCATAACACTAGTTTATTACTGATGGCACTATAACTAATAATTTAAAAAACTTAGACCACATGTCCTGTTTACTTTTAACAACTCCTTGTACCAATCCTCCAGTGTTTGTTGTGGACGTCCAAACATCAAATCAATCGATACTCTTCCTGGAAAAATGGACCTTGCAGCCTGTATTGCTCTAGAAAATCAAACATTTATGTGCAGAGTTCATGCACCAGCCCCTGATTATAAACTATTAATTTGTATCATTCATTGACATTTTGGCAAAAAATTTTCAAGTTCTTCCCTTTTCAATTGATTAAGTTAGGTATATATAGTAAAAATTAACATCACTATTGTATGCCAACTACCACTTACAATCTTATGTTAAAAAAAACTTTTCAAGAGGAAAACGAGGATAATTAGTTTATCAGCTACAGTAACTGGATAACAAAGAAAAATAACAAAGCAGCTACAAGAAATTTGAACTAACGTTTAGAACTGGGAATGCTCAGGATTCATAATCATTGGTTTATTTGCATTGTAGTGTTTCTGATCATTTCATCTTATTTTACCTTACCTTAATGAATCTCTAATGGTATTGTCTCTTCCTAAAAGAAGCAAATCTCTTGTACTAAAGGCCTAGCAAAAAGGAAACATGACAGGCTTGCAGAAAAATACAGCTAACAATTCACTCTTTCTAAAGAAAAAAAATAAACTTTAAAATAACTTATAACTTCAGTTATCAATACCTGGATTCCAAGGGAGAGACGATTAATTCCAGCAGCATGGAAATGACTAAAATCATAGAGCAAGAGATTAACCCTTAAGTTAAGTTAACTACCATTCTGTACTTGAATTATTGATAATATTTACTTTTTTAAGAGCACTTTACTACCTGAGTTTTCACACAGACTTAAGAAAGGAAACACTGGACCAATATTTAACATGCAAGACTACTTCCCACAAGTAGTCTTAATGTTATGTTCTTATCATGCAAAACATGATGTTTTCAAGGTGCTTCTCCACATGGAAGTTAGAGCATAAATGTTAGAGCATTGGAAAACTGTCTGTGAGGTATGTACCTGATAAAATCAGGAGGGAGAAAAGAAATTTGGATCAATATCAGTATCTGGGCAACTGTCCACCTACCCCTCCCCTAACTCAACAACAGTCAATTGACAACAAGTTAAGGTTGATGTCGGGTTAAGGGAGGGGTAGGTGGGCAGTTGCCCAGATACTGATGTTGATCCAGAAATTTTAAACTAGGATATAAAAACCACAGAACAAAAATGATTATTTGATGTATTTTCTGTCTATTTCACCTGAGTTTTTCAGTTTCAGCTGAAGTGGGGTTAGCTTCAAGTGTCACCTCTGCCTCAGAAGGCATATAACAAATGGTTGAAACAGCTTCAAGTACTGAAGAAATTGTTGAAGGTTCTGCCAAACTTGGTGTTCCTAAAATGAAAAGCCCCAAAGGAAGACACAAAATATTCAAACAGACAACAAAAAAAACAAAAGAACCTGGCAGCTTAAAGCTCAAAAAGTGAAAAATAGCCAAGAACACTGTCATGAAAACCAATTCTTTGGGCATAATTTGGAGATTTATTCATTTATTGCACTGTGGATGGTCAGTTTTGGGTGTCTTCGAGTATCTTGCTTGAATGCTTCAAATGTACTTTTTATGTAGTAATTGATTGATGCTGTAGTTGCTCCCTATAAATTTATATAACTTTATAGAACTATAAAGTTACATGTATTAATGGATTCTGCAGTGAAGTAATGAAAACTTTACCTCCTCCAAAGTAAACTGAGCTAATCTTTTTCACACCAGACAACTTCAATAAGGTTTCCGTTTCAGTCACAAGGCATTTTCTCATGCGATCGTGGTCCACATTCTT